>NC_090657.1:103520617-103718117 GCF_040937935.1 Hyperolius riggenbachi
GTATGCATGTATGTATGTATGTATGTATGTATGCATGTATATATATATATATATATATATATATATATATATATATATATATATATATATATATATATATAGGATCTTCTCAAAAAATTAGCATATTAAGATAAAGTTCAGTATTTTGTGTAATGTACTGATAAACATTAGACTTTCATGTATTTTAGATTCAAATACACACAACTGAAGTAGTTCAAGCCTTTTATTGTTTTAATATTGATGGTTTTGGCATACAGCTCATGAAAACCCAAAATTCCTATCTCAAAAAATTAGCATATTTCATGTGACCAATAAAAGAAAAGTGTTTTTAAAACAAAAAAAGTAAACCTTCAAATAATTATGTTCAGTTATGCACTCAATACTTGGTTGGGAATCCTTTTGCAGAAATGACTGCTTCAATGCGCCGTGGCGTGGAGACAATCAGCCTGTGGCACTGCTCAGGTGTTATGGAGGCCCAGGATGCTTCGATAGCGGCCTTAAGCTCATCCAGAGTGTTGGGTCTTGCATCTCTCTACTTTCTCTTCACAATATTCCACAGATTCTCTATGGGGTTCAGGTCAGGAGAGTTGGCACGCCAATTGAGCACAGTAATACCATGGTCAGTAAACCATTTACCAGTGGTTTTGGCACTGTGAGCAGGTGCCAGGTCGTGCTGAAAAATGAAATCTTCATCTCCATAAAGTTTTTCAGCAGATGGAAGCATGAAGTGCTCCAAAATCTCCTGATAGCTAGCTGCATTGACCCCGCTCTTGATAAAACACAGTGGACCAACACCAGCAGCTGACATGGCACCCCAGACCATCACTGACTGTGGGTACTTGACACTGGACTTCAGGCATTTTGGCATTTCCCTCTCCCTAGTCTTCCTCCAGACTGGCACCTTGATTTCTGAATAACATGTAAAAGTTGCTTTCATCCGAAAAAAGTACTTTGGACCACTGAGCAACAGTGCAGTGCTGCTTCTCTGTAGCACAGGTCAGGCGCTTCTGCCGCTGTTTCTGGTTCAAAAGTGGGTTCATGCTTCCATCTGTTGAAAAGCTTTATGGAGATGAAGATTTACCACTGGTAAATGGTTTATTGACCATGGTATTACTCTGCTCAATTGGCCTGCCAACTCTCCTGACCTGAACCCCATAGAGAATCTGTGGGATATTGTGAAGAGAAAATTGAGAGACGCAAACCCCAACACTCTGGATGAGCTTAAGGCCGCTATCGAAGCATCCTGGGCCTCCATAACACCTGAGCAGTGCCACAGGCTGATTGCCTCCATGCCACGCCGCATTGAAGCAGTCATTTCTGCAAAAGGATTCCCAACCAAGTATTGAGTGCATAACTGAACATAATTATTTGAAGGTTGACTTTTTTGTTTTAAAAACACTTTTCTTTTATTGGTCGGATGAAATATGCTAATTTTTTGAGATAGGAATTTTGGGTTTTCATGAGCTGTATGCCAAAATCATCAATATTAAAACAATAAAAGGCTTGAACTACTTCAGTTGTGTGTATTTGAATCTAAAATATATGAAAGTCTAATGTTTATCAGTACATTACACAAAATAATGAACTTTATCACAATATGCTAATTTTTTGAGAAGATCCTGTATTATAATATATATATATATATATATATATATATATATATATATATACTAGCTGAAGACCCGGCATTGCCCTGGTATGTGTTAGTTGTTGTTTTTGTTTCCTTGACACACAGTCACTCAGTGGGCTTGATTCACAAAGCGGTGCTAACCTAGTTAGCACGCCTAAAGACTTTTGGGCGTGATAAGCATTGCACTAAGTAGTTTAGCACCGCTTTGAGGGAAAAACTCAAGTCCGGTGCGCGCGAAACGTTGCATAGGGTTTAATGACGTTGCACGCGTAAACTTTGCGCGCAAAAAACTTTGCGTGTGAGTTTATTTTATCACGCCTAAACTCAGTTTAGGCGTGATAATGGGCTTCTCACCAGCGTGCTAACAGTTCGCACGGCTTTGTGAATCAAGCCCAGTGACTAAATTTGTGCGCTTTGAGGACCTTGGCATCAATAATTTAAAGCTTCCCATTGAAATGAAACAATGATTGGGTGCTTGTGGCTCTGCCCCTCTTTGTGAATTTGAACCCCAGTCATACAATGACCGACTGTACCGGGTCTGAGGCCTCTGCTATTAAAATCTATTCCTATTAAATTAATAGGTAAATTTGGATTGGCTGTTGTAGGCTCCATCCACTTTCCTGAATATTAATCCCAGTCACCCAGTGACTTCCTGACTGTGCAAAGTTTAAGAACCCTCCCATTAAGAGTGTAAGAATGGCTGCAGTTTATATTTTCCCAGTGAATTTTTTTTTTTTGGAGGGGGGGGGGGGGGGTCCACCCACTCTTTGTAACCTTGATACAAAGTTACTCAATGACCCATTGTATGTGGTCTCAGGTTCCTGGCATTATAAATGTGATTGGCTGTTTGTGGAATTTGAACTTCAGTCACCCAATGACCAACTGTAGCAGGTTCGAGGCCACTGCCATCAACAGTGTAAAAATGGCAGCAGTTTAAATATTCCCTTTGAAAATCAATGAATTTCGATTAGTTGTTGTAGGCTCCACCCACTTTGCTGAATATCAATCCCAGTCACCCAGTGACCAAATGTGCCAAGTTTTAAAACCCTACCATTAACAGTGTAAAAGAATGGCTGCAGTTTACATTTTACCATTTAAAATGAATGGCTGAAATTTGCCCACTTCCTCTGAAATTTTATTCTCGGTCACCAAGTTACCAACTGTGCCAAGTTTGGGGACTCTGGCTCTATTACTGTGAGAATGGCAGCATTTTACATTTTTTCCATTGACGTCAATAGGTGAAAGTGATTCCTCCCAGGTGTGCAGGCGGGACGTGAGACACCCAGACCATATCATCCCAGGTAGTAAGGGATCTGCATACCACATTTTGTTAAAAAAGGTTCAAGGCATTTTCAAGTGATGGTCGGCAAATACTGTACATACATACACACGCACGCACGCACACACGCACACACACACACAGAGGATTCCTTACCACCCAACTAAAGAAATGCCACCTAACCGAGCCGTGATTCCAGACAGAGGATCGTAGATCCCCATCTATTTGTACCCACTGACGTGTCCCCACCACCCAGTCTTTGATCCTAGTCAAATGAACTGCCAGCTGATATAGTTTAGGATATAGTTTAGGATCCGGAAGTGCATACCCCTCTGACTTGCTCACATGGTACAATAAGCTAGTAGCTAACCTGTATTCCCTACCAGGAACAAAACCAAAAATGATCGGGATGAATCACCCAAGGGATAATAAGCAGCAGGCAATTAGCCAAGATAATCGAATAGATTTTTAGATAGATATTAAAGAAATTGGCCTATACTAAAGCTACGTACACACACATAAGACAACGATCGTTCGTTGTGAACGACGAACGATCTTTTAAGTGACGAAAGAATAACCTAAGTAAAGTTATCTTTTAAAGGTGTGTAACGATCTGATCGTTTGTTAACGAACGATTCGGAACAACATCACATACTGTTCCTGTAAGTTACATCATAGCAAGTTCCGCCCGCACGTAACAAACGGTTCAAAACGTACGTTACACTGTAAAACTAACGTTACGTGTATAACATAACTAAATTTCTATTTCATACGGTATGTAGTAGAGCATCTAGATAATATAGTGTTGACAAAACATACAACAGTTTTCCTGTTAAAATAAAAATTATGGTATAATCATGTAGTATACAACGCGTCACTGGGCACAATCCTTGAATGAACGTTATGTCGCGAGGGGAAAATTTATTGTGCTGTGACTATAAAACGAAGTGCGCATGTCTTGCCTACTACGAACGACCGTTTCTTAACGATGTACTACTTTTGCTAACGATCGTCGTTTAAAATGATCAGGAAACGATAGTCGCATGTGTGTACGCACCTTTAGAGCTAAGGTAAAGGTGTGTACACACATACGACTATAGTCGTTTGAAACGATCGTTCCCCGATCATTTCAAACGATGATCATTTTAAAAAAATAGCCAACGATCATTAAGTCAAACGATGGACAAGCTAGATCGTTAAAAACGAAAGATCTGTCCTGGCGGATTTTTTTTAAACGACGATCGCTAGCAAAAGTACATCGTTAAGAAACGGTCGTTCGTAGTAGGCAAGACATGCGCTCTTTGTTTTATAGTCACAGCACATTAAATTTTCCCCTTGCGATGTAACGTTCGTTCGATGATTGTGCCCAGTGACGCGTTGTATACTACATGATTATACCATAATTTTTATTTTAACAGGACAAAATATATTTTTGTATGTTTTGTCAACACTATATTATCTAGATGCTCTACTACATATCGACAGTATGAAATAGAAATTTAATTATGTCATGTGCATAACATTAGTTTTACAGTGTAACGTACGTTTTGAACCTTTTGTTACGTGCGGGCGGAACTTGCTATGATGTAACTTACTGGAACAGTATGTGATGTTGTTCTGGATCGTTTGTTAAAGAGGAACTCCGGTGAAAATAATGTAATAAAAAAAGTGCTTCATTTTTACAATAATTATGTATAAATGATTTAGTCAGTGTTTGCTCATTGTAAAATCTTTCCTCTCCCAGATTCAAATTCTGACATTTATTACATGGTGACATTGTTACTGTGGGCAAGTTATGTAGCTGTTTCTAGCTGTTAGACAGCTGTAAACAGCCATTTCCTGTCTGTGAACATTGTTACATTGTGGCAGTTTGCCAGGAGTACCGTGGTATTCAGAGCCTCTTGTAGGAGGGGTTTCAGCACAAAATTAGTCACACAGCGCCCCCTGATGGTCTGTTTGTGAAAATCATTCTATTTCTCATGTAAAAGGGGGTATCAGCTACTGATTGGGATAAAGTTCAATTCTTGGTTGGAGTTTCTCTTTAACAAACGATTAGATTGTTACACACCTTTAAAAGCTAACTTTACTTAAGTCGTTCTTTCGTCAATTAACAGATCGTTCGTCGTTCACAACGAACGATCGTTGTTGTATGTGTGTACGTAGCTTAAGAGTCTTTGCCTGGTTTTAGGATTATAGAAATATGCAGAAATATGTGCCGGTTTGGCTTCTTTTGGGAGTCTGGTAGCAGCATCAATACTATTAAAGGCAGAAGTAAATAGTGGGCCAAGACAGTTTTAAATATTGTAAAATATTAGGTGGAAAACCCATCAGGGCCCATTTTCAAACCACAAAAATTTGTCCTCAACAGAATGATCTTGTACATCCAGATTGTAGAGCTTAGTACAATATCCTTGGAATAACTGCACTATTTCCTCAGATGAGTTCACCTTACATTTATGTTTATTCAAAACAGATGGAATAAAAGTAGATGCCCTTTTTCTGCCTAAGAGATTGGGCCAACAGCCTACTACATTTAGGAAAAGGGGGGGGGGGGGGGGGGGTGTGCATCCCTAAAAACATGCTGCAATTGACTGGTTAATCGCTCAGGCATGCACCACCTCTATTAGGCTAAAAATGCATGCCCTGTGTCCAAAACAAATGTTACATTTATTATGCTATGGAGGAACTTTGGCTTCCACTATAGTTTGCATGCAAAGTATAATATACTGGACACTTGCACCACGGTGAGGTAAACCTCCAGGCAAGTGGCCTAACCTAAGTTAAAAACAACATATGTATAACCCTGGGAGCAGCTAAGCAAAAATGTGTAACTTACATTTTAATGGACAACGAGGAGAGGGCCAGCGCTTACCACAACATGCTGCATCCAAAATGACCAACAGCTCACATGTGCAGCACCCTCTAATAAGCTATCTGCACACTTCGCATTCAAATCAGATGCAAAACAAAAAGCATGCCCTGCGTCCAAAACAAATGCTACATTTATTATGCTATGGAGGAACTTTGGCTTCCACTATAGTTTGCATGCAAAGTATGGGAGCAGTGAAAAATGGCACCAGGCGCGGGCGCTATAAAAATGGCACCTTATTAAAAATCATTATTAAATTAGATTTATCGTTTTATAAAGTGCTGACCGTCAAAACGTTATTTATCGTTTTAAAACCTGCTTTTTTTTTGGCCTGCCTGAACGATATTTATCGTTTTAAGCCCTGCTTTGCTGCCGTTTGGAAAATGTCTGGCCGACGACTTTAACGTTTAATAGCACAGCCCCCTTAAAAGCTAGAAACACCAAATTTGCAGGTTATGTTAAGAAGAAAATTGGGAACAAGAGGAAAATTTGTTTTTCAAAAAGACCTTATAGTTTTTGAGAAACTCGATTTTAAAATTCTCCTTCTGATCGTGGGAAAATTAAACGCCGCCAACTTTAGCGGTTAATATCAAATCCCCTTTAAATGCCAGAAACACCAAATGTTTGAGTGTAGGGAATGTTAAGAAGAACAGTGGGAACAAGAAGAAAAACATTTTTTTCATAAAGACTTTATACTTTTTGAGAAAATCGATTTTAAAATTTCAAAGAAAAAAGTGTACATTTAACCAGTTCACCCCCAAGGGTTTTTATCCTAACGGACCAGAGCAATTTTCAGTTGTCAGCGCTCCTCCCTTTTATTCCCTAATAACTTTATTACTACTTATCACAAGAAAATGATCTATACCTCGTTTTTTTCGCCACCAATTAGGCTTTCTGTGGATAGTACATTTTGCTAAGAATTTTTTTATTCTAAATGCATTTTAATGAGAAAAACAGAAAAAAAAGAAAAAAAATCATTATTTCTCAGTGTTCAGCCTTTATAGTTTTAAAATTAAACATTCTCCTGTGGATAAAACAAACACGTTTTATTTGCCCAGTGGTCCCGATAATTAAACCGTTTAGATTATGTCCCTACCACAATGTATGGCGACAGTATATTATTTTGAAATATAAGTGGTTATTTTTCTGTTCTGGCCATAATTACAAGCCCCTATGTAATAAATTAAAATTAATTTCCCCCCATAAAATATAGAATAAAAAAAGCTGAGTCCCTAAGGCAACTATTTATTTTTTTTTTTTTTGTTACAAGTGTTTTTTTGGGGGGGGAGGGTTGGAAGTGTAATTTTATTAATGATGTGTATATACTTGAAAATGTATGTATTTTGTAGGTGTAATATACTTTTTGGCCACAAGATGGCGCTAGTGAACACTCATAGGACGTGTTCACTTTTTTTTTTTTTTTTTTTTTTTTTTTTACACTTTATTAAACTGTTACATTTCCTGTTTATGTGAATGGACGTAGCCGCTGTTCGCGGTCACGTCCATTCACTCCAGGCACTGCGATTGGGTAGAGGACTGTTCGGTCCTCTTCCCCAATCGCCCAGCACGGGATCCCGACGGTAATGGCGGCGGTAGCGACGGACACACGGCGGTAGCAGCGGCGGGAATGCGCGACGTATTAAAACGTCATGTTGCTGTTAATAGCGGTAAGCATGACGTTTTAATACGTTAGGATGGCGGTAAATGGTTAAATGCCGTAATGACAGTTCTTAGGGAAACAATTCCCGCCGACTCTAGCAGTTAATAGCAAAGGCCCCTTAAATCCTAGCAACACCAAATTTGCAGGATATGGTAAAAAGATAGTGGGAAACAATATTTAAAAAAAATATATATATATATATATATATATATTTTACATTTTTTTTATTTAATTTTTTTTTTTAATGTTCAGAGTGTGGGATTTTTTTTTTTTAAAAAGTGGTGTGGGGTCCCCCCTCTGGAGGCTTTGTAATCCCTTGTCTCCCATGCAGGCTGGGATAGCCAGAATGCGGAGCCCCGGCACACCCTGAGCAATACCAGCCCGCATGGTCCATGGCATGGGGGGCTCCGGGGGAGAGGGGCGCTCAAGTCTTCCCCTCTCTCCCCGAGCCCTTGTCCAATCCATGGACAAGGGGCTCTTCCCCCCCACTTTAAGAAGGGGACCCCAAAAGCCCACCCCCCTCCCAGGAGAAGTGAGCATAGGGGTACAAAGTACCCCTTACCCATTTCCAGAAAGGGTTAAACGAAATAAAAACACAACCACGAGCAAAGTATTTTAATATTCTTAATTACCCAAAAATACTTACCTGTACCTTTAAAAAAATGTTTCCATGCCATTATCCTTGGTAAATGATCCAATGAATACAGTATCCACCAATCTTGCGATCTTCAATTAAGTTTATTGAAGATCTCCGCCACCCCCCACATAGCAGAGAATGCGTCCTGTGGGACGCATAGCTGCTGGCTCCTGCTGTCCTCCCCGCCTCCTCACCTAGCCTGGCACCTAGCAGCACCCATGGGTGCTGCTAGGTGAGGGGTGACAGGTGCAGCCAGGTGGGGAGGAGAGCCGGGAGCCGGCAGCTACCTTTCCACACATGACGCATTCTAAGCTATACTAAGCATGAATGAGCCATTTCTTTTTGTATTGAATCAAATGAATCGGTTCAGAGTGAACATTAATGTGGCCAGTTACTTACCTGGGGCTTCTTTCAGCTCCTAAAGTCCTCCTGCTCCCTCACCATCATTCCACTCTGCTCCATTCCTCCGCTGTCCCCCTCTGAAAACACAATAGAGAAGACACGGGGCCGGGCATGCAGCAGTCAGAGGGGGGACAGTGGGGGTATCGAGCAGTGCAGGAAGAGGCCCCAGGTAAGTAACTGGCCACAATAATATTCACGTGGTGTGTGTGTGTGTGTGTGTGTGTGTGTGTGTGTGTGTGTGTGTGTGTGTGTGTAAAAATTGCTATGGGGCCCAGTCATTTCTAGCTACGCCCCTGATAGTGCCCTTATAACTCATGCACCAAAAAACTACTTAAATATGCATTGCACAAAATCCTAGCATAGTTTTTTTTTTAAAAACAATACATATATCCTTTGAAACAATTGATAAGTGAACAGTTAAATAGGCGCCATTTTGTCACCTGTATATTACCCCAGGTACTATTGCACTTCCCCCTAGAATCACAACAATGATAAGTGCGGCTCTCTTACCGACACCATGGGAGAGCACAACACCTAAAAAACAAAGAGATTAGGCATAAGCATATTACTAAAAGCCCAAGTATATTTCCGTCACTTCTAGTACTCAGGTCATACACCTATATACACAAAGTTTTATAGATGAAGGGTAGGCAGAATAATACTGCAAAACAACGTTCATGTAGAATTTTTGATTGTGACCAAGTCACCAATCCTACGAGAGATTTTTTTTTTTAAACACAATGCAAAATGAGCATTGCCACTAAGACAAAGTCGGAGGGTGGAGCCACAAAGCAAAAGTAAGAGTGAACACATCAAGTACCATCTGGGCCCCCCCTCTTCTCCAGGGCCCCATAGTAGTTGCTATGGCTATTGCTGTGTCCCTAATCACCGCAAGTAGTTCTCTAAAACCATTTGAGATCCAGGAATCTGCACCTACTCATTTAAACTTGGTATTAAACAATCCTTGTGTTATTTGTAGAATTCAAAACGGTCACAAAAGATACTTAAAGAAAGAGATCTCACAAAGGACACTCTAATAGACTTGCCATCTTTCCTGATCATTGAACAAAAAAAGGGAAAGCTCACAAATAGATTCCACCAGCTGGTCTCACAGCTTCCAATAGCGGCCTAGCAGCCCTCCTGAGTTAAAGCGTATATTTGGACAAAAAACAAAAACATGGCTCCATCACAGTCTACCGAATGCTTTTTTCTTGCAGCAGCCATAACGGTATATCATTTCAATTAGCAAATCACATCTTTGGTGGCATTATTGCATATTGGATCACAAGCTCTATGAGCTCTGTCTATGACAATATTAAAATCATCCCCGTCTTTCCAAAACAGTCTAAAAATGCCTTGGATGGCTGGAATGAAATCCTCCTGCCTAGTGTGGCCTCTGGAAGCCCTCTAATGCGCATATTATTCCTTGACTTCAAGATCATCCATCTTGAGCACATTCATGCAGTGCACGGTCTTGGGCTGTCACTTTGTCAATTAGTGTCCCCATTTTCACCTTACAAAAAGCTTGCAAGCGAAATGTGCTGGCACCATCGTTCTGGCGGGCGACCTCATGCTTGATGACCCCCTTACCCCTGTGAATCTAGGACATCGCACCAATAGCCGTATGCACCCTCTTTTTAAGCCTCTTAAATCTTTGCTGTCCTCATTCGATAATGGAGTTTAGCTTCCTAGATCATGTTTCTGGAAATTGAATGAAGCAATGCTAGCTGATACAGAGCACTTAAAGGAAATGTAAAACAAAAGAAAAACTTTTTTTTTCCACACCCGGGGCTTCATCCAGCCTTTTGCAGGCTGATCACTCACTTGCCGTCCTCTTGCGCTGCCTGGATCCTCCGCTAGCTACCCCGGTAATTGCGCCAGTCAGTCCATACTGCGCTCGCACAGCCTACCTGCACACGCGCCCCATCATGCTCCTGGCGACAGGAGTGTTCTGCACCTGCGTGCGGCCAGATCAGACTGGCGGATTTACCGGGCCACCTTGCAGAGCACTGAGGTGGCCTGGGAAGACGGCAAGGGAGCGATCAGCCTGAAGGGGCTGGAGGAAGCCCCAGGTATGTCTATTTTTTTTCCCTTTCATCTCAGGTACACTTTGACCTAGTAGAGGCCAAGTCAAAATTACTACAATTTAAATTATCGAACCATACCGTTAATTAATACAGACCTACATTTTTTGCAAAGATAATAGGGACCTGTCTCAATCCTGTGGGAACCGGTTTTTAAAAGTTCATTTGAATAGGAGGACCTTTCAGCTTTTTATTTTTCTCTTGTAATGTGTCCACTTACCCCTTCTCTTGCTGTATAGTTGGGCAGAAATAAGCTTTTATTCATTTTGACCGGTTCGGTCGAAAAACTCGTGGTTTGGAGGAGGCAGAGCTTCTTTCCCCTGCTCTGTCACTCCTCTGTCATGTCTGGCGTTCTCCTCCCCATTCCCCGCCCCTCCTGTCCGCGTTCACATGAATGCGCGGCTCTGTGGTCTCCCTCACAGAGCGTGCACAGTGACGTCTTCCTGCTCGCTCGGCATCTTGGGAGAAACGAGAGACACTGCACTATACAGGCAGTACACAGGCACTACACTCGCGCTCTACAGTACGCACACGAGCACGTGGCCGCGCTGCACACTTCTTTCCTCTCGCAGAGCCGAATCTCGCGCAGCTACAAGCGCTGTGTTGCACACAGGAAAAGACTGCTGACCCGGAGGATAAAGAAAAGGTTAGCAGCCATCTTGGAAAGCGGGGGAATCGATTATGGGGCTGATTTACCGGACCCAGGGGCCGGGGAACGGCGAAAATACCAGTAAGACACTATATTTTTAATTTGCAACACAGACATGTTTTTATTTTAAAAAAATATCCGATTCCCATTAGCTTTAAAAGAATAATGCACTCTGATCAAACAGGATTTATAATGGGGCTTCTGACCACAGACAATATATGGCCGAACCTGGGCCTACTTCTTTGGCCAAACTCCTGTTGCATGCCTTCTCTGCTCCTCTGTGTGGATGCGGAGAAGGTGTTCAACAGGATACACAGGAGATTCCTGTGTATGACACTTCAGAAATTCCAAGTAGGGGGTGAATTTCTCTATGCAGTCGGAAGCCGGTATACCTCTCCTTCTGCCATGACCTGCAACATGGGAATACTTTCAGATGAAATAATAATAAAAAAATGGCATGAAGCAGGGGTGTCCTTTTTCAGCCCTGCCTTTCACCATATGTATGGAACTCTTTGCTGCTAGAGTTCCAACATTCATGGCATCCGTGTTGAAAAGGAGGCATTCTCTATTTCTCTTTTTGCTGATGATACTTTATCCTATCTCTCCAGCCCGGAGGTCTTTCTTCCCAACCGGGTTCAAATCTTGCCTGAGTTTGGCACTGTCTCTGGGCTTAAAGTCAACCTAAAGCCAAGTAAAAAAAAAAAATTAGATTAACTCACCTGGGGCTTCCCTCAGCCCCCTGCAGCCGATTGGTGCCCTCGCAGCCCCGCTCCGATGGTCCAGGACCCGCCGGTGAACACTTCCGGTTTGGCCGTCACCGGCCGACAGGCATGGGAACGCGAGTAATTGTTCGCATTCCCAGCCTGTCTATCGCCCCCTATGCTGCTATTGCGGCCTCCTGAATGCGTAAAAATGTACGCATTGCGGCCCGCCGACCCCGAGGTCAGTAAAAACTACACTAGCTGACGGAGGGGGACCAGAGCAGCAGTGACTACGAGGGCACAGGATGGCTGCATGGAGCTGGTAGAAGCCCCAGGAAAGGGAAACTCATTTTTTTGCCTGATAACTCCTTTAAGGTGAACTTTTCTAAGGCAATCCCTATTTGTCACTCCAAGACACAACAACAGGCCCTGCATGGTGCCTTCTGATTTGGTTGGAAAAAGGGAGTGCTAAAATACTTAGGTGTAACCATCCCAATGCATGTAGATGACCTGTATAAGGTCAACTACACCCCCTTCTGAAGACCTTGGGATATCTAATGTCTTGGCATGACTTTACCTTATCACCTTTTTGGACATACAGTACAGACCAAAAGTTTGGATACACCTTCTCATTCAAAGAGTTTTCCCAATTTTTCGGACTGACTGACCTTCATTTCTTAAAGTAATGATGGCCACTCGGTTTTCTTTACTTAGAATTTGCAGCTAAAAAGCAGCTAACAGTCTATTCAGTACGACTATTAGCTGTGTATCCACCTGACTTCTCCACAACGCAACTGATGGTCCCAACCCCATTTATAAGGCAAGAAGTCCCACTTATTAAACCCAACAGGGCACAGCTGTGAAGTGAAAACTATTTCAGGTGACTACCTCTTGAAGCTCATCAAGAGAATGCCAAGAGTGTGCAAAGCAGTAATCACAGCAAAAGGTGGCTACTTTGAAGAACCTAGAACAACCTTTCTCAACTTTTTTACCCTGGAGGAACCCTGCAAATAACTTTTGGATCTCAAGGAACCCCTGCAAACAATTTTATAAGGAACCCTGAAGCGGGATCAAACCTGCGAAACGCGTTGCATATTTGGAGTTCATAAATAAAATATATTGACTGTGTTTACTACAGTCGTTGTGTGTCTACTTGGAGGAGGTAAGTCCACCACTACCTCCTCTATTTACCAAGAATTTGGTTTTTAAGCTCATTTAGCTTCCTTTTATCCTTTTGGCGCCTCTGTTCTCCTGCATAATATTGAGTCCACCCTGGGTGGAGGGTTGAACCCCCTTTTTCTCATCTACAGAGAGCGACTTCTTATTCCTGAGTGGGGTCAGGAAAATCTCCCCACCTGCCTTTACAGTGGTTGCCTAATGGTAACCCTGGTTTGTGAGTATTAATATTTACTCTATCTAGTAACCATTTACGAGTACATATTACACTATTGGGGCTCTTGGTGTGCGTACGTTAAAAAGGGGCGCTGGGAAAAAAGGGCGCGGGGTTTTAAACGATAAACATGGATAACTTTTAAAAATATAATGTACTATATTTCGTTTAAAAATAATGTTTTATAAAGTTATAAATCATTAAATAATGTTTATGAAATCGGCAATTGTGAAAACGTTAATCTTCCGTTTAAAAAGTGAAACGTATAATAACGTTTAAAAAAAAATTAGTAAGTAACCCTCCCTGTACCTACCCCTAACCCCTAGACACCCGTATTGGTGCCTAAACCTAAGACCCCCCTGGTGTTGCCTAAACCTAAGACCCCCCTGGTGGTGCCTAAACCTAAGACCCCCTGGTGGTGCCTAAACCTAAGACCCCCTGGTGGTGCCTAAACCTAAGACCCCCCTGGTGGTGCCTAAACCTAAGACCCCCTGGTGGTGCCTAAACCTAAGACCCCCTCTGTTGGTGCCTAAACTTAAGACCCCCCTGGTGGTGCCTAAACCTAAGACCCCCCTGTGATAAGCATTAATAACGTTTCAAAAAAATATTGTGCGTTTTTTCGTTTAAAAATGTAAAAAAAAAAAAATTTGTACTGTTTTTCGTTTAAAAAAAAATGTTTGAAAAAAATATTGTACTGTTTTTCGTTTAAAAATAATATTAAAAAATTTATAAATCATTAAATTATGTGTAATCACGAGAAGCAGTTATAAAACATTAAGTCTCCGGGCGCCGCTTTTAAAATGTTATTTTTCTCCGGCGCCCTTTTTTCCTGTCGGGCGCCCATTAAACAATATTTATTATGGGAGTGAATGGCGGCGCCCGATTTGTCCACTAGTCTCCTGCGCCCTTTTTTACTGTTACCTCTTGGTGTTCCTTGTTTTTATTGATATGCAGATGACACACAACTGTATCTGTCCTTCAAGCCTGGCACCCAAGACTCATCAGCATCCATAAATGCGTGTCTATTGGATTTACAAAATTGGATGAACACCGGCTGGCTGAGGCTGAACTCACACAAAACAGAGGTGTTGGTGGTAGGTGGTCCACACATGATGGATAAAGTTCAAAACGCTCACCACCTCAAACTAGCAATTGGGGGATATACTGTACAGTATAAAGAATCTGTGCGAAACCTTGGGGTGATCCAGGATGGAAATCTAAAACTCAAACAGCAGACATCAGCTGTTGTCAAGTCTTCCTTCTTCCATCTAAGAAATATAGCGAAAATCAAACACCTTATCCCAGCTGAAGACCTACCTGTCCTGGTTCACGCATTTGTATCCTCCCGCCTAGACTACTGCAACGCCCTGTTCATCGGATCTACAGAAAAGGTTCTGCCCCCCCTACAGCTAGTACAGAATGCTGCAGCCAGACTACTAGCCAATGCCCCCCGCAGCTCACACATCACCCCAGTACTGCAAACTCTTCACTGGTTGCCAGTAAAATGGAGAATCAATTTTAAGATCTGCCTGCTGACATTCAAGGCTCTACACCACATGGGACCCAAATACATAGCAGATCTATTGGAACTTTATGCCCCTCCACGCACCCTCCGCTCTGCCAACAAGATGAAGCTGATTATTCCCAGGATACACTTAACATTTGGTGCTCGGGCCTTTTCCTACGCAGCCCCTACTCTATGGAACTCACTTCCACAATCAGTACGAGAGGCTCCCTCTCTGGACAGCTTTAAAAAAAGGCTAAAAACTCACCTTTTTTTCCCTAGCCTTTGAGACTGCATAATGCAGGGTCACAGCGCTTTGAGTCCCCAGGGAAAAAAGCACTATATAAATATTATTGTTATTGTTGTTATTGTTACTGTATAAATTCCCTTAAAATGGCCATCCTCCCAAAAATACTCTACCTGTTCAGAGTCCTCCCTATTGCTATCATACCTAAAGACATAGCCCAGCTACAGAGTCAGATAACTAAATTTGCGTGGCATGGGTTGCACCTAAGAATTGAAAACTCCTACTTAGAAAGTTCCAAAGCACGGGGGTGTTGGCCTGCCAAACCTCATGTCTTATCATAAAGCTTCCAGAGTGGCACAGATTATGGCCTGGGGCAATAACTCTTGCCCACGTAGATGGGCATCCCTGGAAGCTCAGTTGATATCGCCCATCCGCACCACTGATCTCCTATGTCTTCCTCCCCATAACAAGATTACTGCCAAAACCACTACCCCTACTTTTACCAACAATTCTTTGGGTGGTCCTATTTACTAAGAATTATTTTATTCCCTATACATTTTAAAGAGAATAATTTAAACAAAAGTCTCAATTTCTCAAATTTCAGCCATTATAGTTCAAAAATAACAATTGCTACTGTATATAAAACCCACACACTTTATATGCCCATTTGTCCTGGTTATTACAACATTTAAATGGTGATTCTAGTACAATGTATGGTGGCATTATTTTATTTAGAAATAAAGGCGGCATTTCTTAATAAAGGTATTTTTTCTTTGTGTTTCTTTATACTATATCAATAATTACAACCTCTTATATGAAAAAATAACAGTAATATACCCTCATGACATGTATATTAAAAAAGCCCCTAAGGTAACTATATATTTTTTTTTTTTTGGCAACTATGGGTTAGTTGGCGGAAAGGGTTAATTACTAATGGCAGATTTATTTTATATATTTTGGTGTATGAGAGAGTATTTTTACTTTTTGTCTGCGCTTTATTCCTGTGTACTGTTCAAAGTACACAGCAATTGTGGTGTAATGTTGGTGTTCATTCACAAAGTGAAAGTAAAAAACATAGTCACTGATGCCGGTGATAATACATTACAGGCTCCAATCACTGATCGTCGGGATGGCGATGGAGGCAAACGCGTGCGGGATCAGCAGCAATGAGGTAAATAAACCCAGAAGCACATCTATGCTCCTGATCCACAAGTGAAGTTTTCAGGAGCGTAGATATTTGTAGCAAGGATCTGTAAGCGGTTCAGCTCCTCTAGTACAAGAAGCTTGCTAGCTACTGGAGTAGTTTATGTTTATTGACAATGATATTGTTCCCCTGCATGGGATGCATTGTAAGGTCCATTTAAAAGGACACCCGAGGTGAAAATAAATTGATGAGGTAAACACATCTATCCTCCTCCTCTTAGAAATGACTTTTTTAGATATCCCACCGTTTTATTTTATATCTAGATCTATTTTTTACCTTCTTTACGGTTTCATTGTTTCTGCTCAAAGACACATACATTGACGTATCCCAGAGATAAAATCTATGAACTATTGACCCTTTTTATCTCTTGCCTGCTCTCACAAGCCATTTTCTGCCAGGAAACGATCTTATGGTTGTAATTCCTAATCAGTGAGGGTTACACTGTAGTCTGACCCAGTACCGACCCAGACAGAAACTGTCACTTACATACCTGATGTTTAACCTTTTCAGGCAGAGAAAGAAAAAAAAAAAAAGCAACACAGCATTGATATTAGTGTGCTTGGCACTGTACATACACGTCTATCTCATCATGCCACCTCGGGTATACAGTACTTTAAGGCCCATACACACGTCCAACTTAAAGAGAAACCGTAACCAAGAATTGAACTTCATCCCAATCAGTAGGTACAGACTAACCAGCAAGCTCATGGTGACCCAGAACTCATTGGAGTGTGTAAGGGACTTCAATGGTCCTAAAAGCCCCCTTACTAAGATGTTAAGAAAAACAAAAATTTGCTTTCCTAAAACAGAAAGAATTTGCGATAATTCAGGTTGGAGTGAGCTCGAGATGTCTCCCAGTGCACCACTGCTGAATATATGCAAATTAACCATTGTACCCTTAGAAGCTAAACACACCTCCAGAACCGCTGGAATGCAATGATGTGTCAGCTTGTTAAATTGTACAGAGCCATAATAATCCAACATGCATACAGACTGTTTCGGATTGTTTGATCCTCATCAGTGCATGGCATGGATTAATTTGGCTCTATGGAGTAGGGCTTGTAAACCGAGAGGTACAGACTAACCAGCAAGCTCATGGTGACCCAGAACTCATTGGAGTGTGTAAGGGACTACAATGGTTCTGGAGGTGTGTTTAGCTTCTAAGGGTACAATGGTTAATTTGCATATATTCAGCAGTGGTGCTCTGGGAGACATCTCGAGCTCACTCCAACCTGAATTATCGCAAATTCTTTCTGTTTTAGGAAAGCAAATTTTTGTTTTTCTTAACATCTTAGTAAGGGGGCTTTTAGGACCATTGTAGTCCCTTACACACTCCAATGAGTTCTGGGTCACCATGAGCTTGCTGGTTAGTCTGTACCTCTCGGTTTACAAGCCCTACTCCATAGAGCCAAATTAATCCATGCCATGCACTGATGAGGATCAAACAATCCGAAACAGTCTGTATGCATGTTGGATTATTATGGCTCTGTACAATTTAACAAGCTGACACATCATTGCATTCCAGCGGTTCTGGAGGTGTGTTTAGCTTCTAAGGGTACAATGGTTAATTTGCATATATTCAGCAGTGGTGCTCTGGGAGACATCTCGAGCTCACTCCAACCTGAATTATCGCAAATTCTTTCTGTTTTAGGAAAGCAAATTTTTGTTTTTCTTATCATCCCAATCAGTAGCTGATACCCCATTTTACATGAGAAATGTATTCCTTTTCACAAACGGATCATCAGGGGGCTCTGTATGTCTGATATTGTGGGGAAACCCCTCCCGTAGGAAACTGTGAGGACCATGGTCCTGGCAGTTTCCGGTCTGTGAACCTCGTTGTATTGTGGGAAATAGCTGTTTACAGCTGTTTCCAACTGCCAAAAAAGCAAGCAGCATCTCCTTCCACTGACATCACCTGCCAGCAGTAAAAATGTCCCCATGTGATAAATGTTAGAATGTAAATCAGGCTTTTACAATGGGCAAACACTGACTAAATCATTTTTACATAATTATTGTAAAAACAAAGCACTTTTTTTAATACATTATTTTTACTGGAGTTCCTCTTAAATGCACAACCAACCACACAACATGGCCAACCGCACAGCATGTTTTCATGACAAGTACATACACGCACGCCAACCAACTAAACAACCAACTCGCTTTAAATACTATTCGCGCAAGCTAAACGACAAACCGTCTGCATTCAAAAACAACAAAGTTGTTCAAAAGACTTGTACACACATTCAGACCTGCATGATGATAGTTGGTTAGATTGATCCTCTGGTTGGATCTGGAAAACAACCCGTTATCAGTTGGTCATCTGGTTGTTTGCCAGCCGTACACACACCCAACTTATCTTTCAACAGACAAGTTTGGAAGATAGTTGGACAGATTGTTGGTAGGTGTGTATGAGCCTTGGTGTATACACTTGTACCATTGTTTATTCTCGTTATTCTTAAAATGCTCAAACGTTTGGAAACCCAAAAAATCTATCAATATTCATGATCTAAAAAAGTTTTATTCAGTTTTTCTACGCAAGCGATTGTTTCAACGGATAACCCGGAAAATCTAACAATTTAGTTGTACAGTGTACAAGCCACTTAAAAAAATTAAAGTAATAATTCATATACCGTATATACTCGCGTACAAGCCAAATTTTTGGGACAAAAAAAGTGTCCCAAAAGTGTGTGTGTGTGTGTGTGTGTGTGGGGGGGGGGGGGTCGGCTTATATGTGAGTCTAGTGTAGTGTAGTGTATTAGGTCATCCCCCCGAATACAACACCCACTGCAATAAAAGATAAAAAGCGGCCGCGTAACCACCCTGTCATGTGCTTACTGCGTGCTGCAGGTAAGGTGGCCGTGTTCCCCTTCAGTGCGCCGCCAGACAAGATTGCTTTGAATTCCCCTCTGCGTCTCTCTCTCTCCCCCGAGTGTCTCCGCAGAATTATGCAAAGTGGTGCCGCTTCTTGCCTCCGGGCCACTGCCGACTGTCGAGACTCCTCCATAACAGAAATCCATCTCGTCTCTATGATCGGTGGCAGCCCAGAGGTAAGAAGCCACACCACTTTGCACATGACTGTGGAAAGACTGGGGAGGAGGGGGACAGAGCGACACAAACAGACACTTCAAAGCTGCCGGACATTATTGTCTGGTAGCACGCTGGGGGGTAACACGGCCACCTGAATGTGAAAAAAACACGCCATTTTGCATAAGTCTGCGCAGAGACACTTGGGGGGGGGGAGACTTAGTGAGCACTTCAAACCTGCCAAACATTCTTTGGTGGCGCGCTGGGGGGTAACAGGGCCACCTGATAGTACCTGCAGCACTGAGCACATGAGTGGGGGAGGGGGATCACGCAACAGGCAGCAGATAGCTTTTTATTTTACATTGTGATAGTTGCTGCACTCGGAGGCTACTACCTGGGGGGTCCTGCAGCCTTCAAAGCATAGCTTTGTCTTTTACCATATATTGTAGTGGGGGCTGCATCAGGAGGGGGAGGCACTAATGACTATCCTGAAGTCCATAAATGCACCCTCTTCCCTCATCTTCTGCCAAAGCCTGCAATAAATTCAGCACAGTGGAGCACTCTTATCGTTTTTTTGAGTCTCGGATTATCATTTCCATCTGCACCAGTACAGCATTTCCTACCCTCGGCTTATATGCGGGTGAATCATTTTTCCATTTTTTTTTTTAATTTTTTTAATTTTTTTTTTTAGGTAAAAGTTGGGGGGTCGATTTATATGCGAGCCGGCTTATATGCGAGTATATAGGGTAAGCACCATTTATACACAATACAAATATAATATACTGTAATAAAGAAAAAAGTTTAAAGCATGAAATGCATCCAGATTTGCTGTGGTGAAATCATCCTATTTTCACCTGAAGAACATTGAAAAAATCAAGCACCTCATCCCCCAGAAGATCTGCCAACCTTAGTTCATGCCTTCATCACATCCCGACTGGACTATTGTAATGCTCTCTACACTGGCCTTCCAAAAAAGGTCTTGTACCGCCTACAGCTGATACTGAGGGGAGTGGGGGAGGATTGGAAAGGTGGGGGGTGGGGCAGTGTAGGTATGAAAAAATGGGGTTTTAGGAAAGAGGAGGGGAATAGCAGAGAGAAAAGAAAGATGGAAATGGAGAGTGAAGAAGGGAGAGGAGAGAAAAAAAAAAAGGAGAAAGGGGAGAGAGGAAAAAAGGAAGATTGGGGTGGGGAAAGGTGAATACCTCTCATTTGCTGGTTATTCCTTCCCTAACCCCACTTTTCCTCATCATCCCCCTTCCTACATGTTCTTATCCTTTGCATTTTCCTCCCTATTCCCTCTTCTTCCCATTCTCCTTTGCTCTCCCCTTACTCCCATACAATGGTTAGGGTGACACACACTTAGTGTGTGTACAAGGCTTTATTTAATATCAATAGCTAATAAACTAAAAAGATATTTGTTGGGGGATTGGAAGAAAGAAAGCTGAGAACTGTACTAAATAAAAGTACCTACAGACATCCAATGTCTACTGATATTAACAAGGAACATACAACAAATGACTGCCTCTAGGTGCTCCTCATCTGACCCTTTTCCATGACATCTCCATTTTATCCTGCTGCATTTCTCTGATATAAGATGCTCACAGAAAGCCACTGGCTTGCCTTTGGTTCGTCACAGGAAATAAGGTGCAAACTTATTCAAGCACTGGTTAAATTGTAACATACAACTGTCATGTGATAAGCCATGTGACCAAGAGGTATTTGGCTCAGTAGTCTGTGGATCCAGCTGTCAAAGTGGTCATTAGGGATTTTCAGAGCATCTGAAAAATGGCTGCTTCTTAAAACAGTGCTATATTTATCAGTAGCTTTTAAGGCTCGGTTTTAAGATAGATCATTTCTCAAGTGGAGCAATTAAATTAAAAGATGGATTTATGTGTTTTATGCCACTAGGCCAACTTTCTCTTGGCTAGCCTTCAACCCCTCCCCTCTCTTTCATCTACAGTTCTCTTGGGCTCTCCTCTTCCATGTGTTACAAAACATTTGCACCCTCTCTTTTACATTCCCAGCCTCCTCTTCCTACTTCCAGCTTCCAGCTTTGAACTCAGTCCCCCAACACCCTGATCTTTGTGGCCTTGGACAGGGCCTGGACAAGAATCTCCAGCACTACAGGGAGTGCAGAATTATTAGGCAAGTGGTATTTTTGAGGAATAATTTTATTATTGAACAACAACCATGTTCTCAATGAACCCGAAAAACTCATTAATATCAAAGCTGAATATTTTTGAAAGTAGTTTTTAGTTTTAGCTATTTTAGGGGGATATCTGTGTGTGCAGGTGACTATTACTGTGCATAATTATTAGGCAACTTAACAAAAAACAAATATATACCAATTTCAATTATTTATTTTTACCAGTGAAACCAATATAACATCTCAACATTCACAAATATACATTTCTGACATTCAAAAACAAAACAAAAACAAATCAGTGACCAATATAGCCACCTTTCTTTGCAAGGACACTCAAAAGCCTGCCCTCCATGGATTCTGTCAGTGTTTTGATCTGTTCACCATCAACATTGCGTGCAGCAGCAACCACAGCCTCCCAGACACTGTGCAGAGAGGTGTACTGGTTTCCCTCCTTGTAAATCTCACATTTTATGATGGACCACAGGTTCTCAATGGGGTTCAGATCAGGTGAACAAGGAGGCCATGTCATTATTTTTTCTTCTTTTATACCCTTTCTTGCCAACCACGCTGTGGAGTACTTGGATGCAAGTGATGGAGCATTGTCCTGCATGAAAATCATGTTTTTCTTGAAGGATGCAGACTTCTTCCTATATCACTGCTTGAAGAAGGTGTCTTCCAGAAACTGGCAGTAGGACTGGGAGTTGAGCTTGACTCCATCCTCAACCCGAAAAGACCCCACAAGCTCATCTTTGATGATACCAGCCCAAACCAGTACTCCACCTCCACCTTGCTGGCGTCTGAGTCGGACTGGAGCTCTCTGCCCTTTACCAATCCAGCCACGGGCCCATCCATCTGGACCATCAAGACTCACTCTCATTTCATCAGTGCATAAAACCTTAGAAAAATCAGTCTTGAGATATTTCTTGACCCAGTCTTGACGTTTCAGCCTGTGTGTCTTGTTCAGTGGTGGTCGAGTATTGCACACGTTGTGCTTTTGGGCACTCCAGTGATGTTGCAGCTCTGAAATATGGCCAAACTGGTGGCAAGTGGCATCTTGGCAGCTGCACGCTTGACTTTTCTCAGTTCATGGGCAGTTATTTTGCGCCTTGGTTTTTCCACACGCTTCTTGCGACCCTGTTAACGATTTTGAATGAAACGCTTGATTGTTCGATGATCACGCTTCAGAAGCTTTGCAATTTTAAGAGTGCTGCATCCCTTTGCAAGATATCTCACTATTTTTGACTTTTCTGAGCCTGTCAAGTCCTTCTTTTGACCCATTTTGCCAAAGGAAAGGAAGTTGCCTAATAATTATGCACACCTGATATAGGGTGTTGATGTCATTAGACCACACCCCTTCTCATTACAGAGATGCACATCACCTAATATGCTTAATTGGTAGTAGGCTTTCGAGCCTATACAGCTTGGAGTAAGACAACATGCATAAAGAGGATGATGTGGTCAAAATACTCATTTGCCTAATAATTCTGCATTCCCTGTAGAGATTTAGACTCCAAAATTCCACCCCCCCACCCCATACACCCTCCCTTTCCCTGTTTCCCTGGCAGCATTATTGATGATGGCTGGAACCCCCCTCCCCACATGGCTGCAAGTGAATGGGGGGGGGGACAGTATATATCTTACTTCTCCCTCTCATGGTCGCCGATCTGTTGTCCCCCCTCCTGCAGGTTGAGCAGGGCACTCCCATCCGCCACTTCACCTGACCCCCTGGCAGCGTTCTGGAACACAGCACCCGAACAGGGAGGATTATAAACAGCCCACACCTACTTGTAAAAAATATTTGTTGGTTGTTATGGGAAACAACACTACACCTTTGTTCGGCACCATATCACAGAAAGTGTGATAACTTGACACTCATCACAGCAACAGCACAGGAGATAGAACTGGTTAGACGTCGTGAACGTTTTAGGTGTTTATTCGGAAACAGATATAAAGATGTGTTCAACAGCAATCTTATCTTCGTTACATGTTTCGTTACCTCAGCAAAGCAATCAGTCTGTCTTAAGCGTTGCGGCTCTTGGTCCATCCCTTGTGAATGGTAACCAGGCTTTATCTTATAATCTATGATACCTATGCACTTAGCGTATATACAGCATACAGATAATGGAAGTTCCAAAGCAAAATAGCACAGCAATAGGTTGGCACAAGATGCACAGACAGGCAGATCCAGGGGGTAGCAGGTGGACACTCCGTGCCTCCAGATAAGAGGATAATGATACAACCAATAGGGAGAAGAATTATGTATCCGGGCACCAGCCAGCAGTAATGCTCAAATTACACCTTTATTACATCCACCTGGAATTCCAAACAAACGGTATATACAGTCGGCCTAACAGCCATTTCGCAGGAGTACCTGCTTCTTCAGAGGCAATGTTGCCTCTGAAGAAACAGGTACTCCTGCGAAACGGCTGTCAGGCCGACTGTACAGTGGTGTGAAAACTATTTGCCCCCTTCCTGATTTCTTATTCTTTTGCATGTTTGTCACACTTAAATGTTTCTGCTCATCAAAAAATTTTAACTATTAGTCAAAGATAACATAATTGAACACAAAATGCAGTTTTAAATGATGGTTTTTATGAATTAGTGAGAAAAAAACCTTAAAACCTACATGGCCCTGTGTGAAAAAGTGATTGCCCCCTGAACCTAATAATCTGGTTGGGCCACCCTTAGCAGCAATAACTGCAATCAAGCGTTTGCAATAACTTGCAACAAGTCTTTTACAGCGCTCTGGAGGAATTTTTGGCCCACTCATCTTTGCAGAATTGTTGTAATTCAGCTTTATTTGAGGCTTTTCTAGCATGAACAACCTTTTTAAGGTCATGCCACAACATCTCAATAGAATTCAGGTCAGGACTTTGACTAGGCCACTCCAAAGTCTTCATTTTGTTTTTCTTCAGCCATTCAGAGGTGGATTTGCTGGTGTGTTTTGGGTCATTGTCCTGCTGCAGCACCCAAGATCGCTTCAGCTTGAGTTGACGAACAGATGGCCGGACATTCTCCTTCAGGATTTTTTTGGTAGACAGTAGAATTCATGGTTCCATCTATCACAGCAAGCCTTCCAGGTCCTGAAGCAGCAAAACAACCCCAGACCATCACATTACCACCACCATATTTTACTGTTGGTATGATGTTCTTTTGCTGAAATGCTGTGTTACTTTTACGCCAGATATAACGGGACATGCACCTTCCAAAAAGTTCAACTTTTGTCTCGTCGGTCCACAAGGTATTTTCCCAAAAGTCTTGGCAATCATTGAGATTTTTTTTAGCAAAATTGAGATGAGCCTTAATGTTCTTTTTGCTTAAAAGTGGTTTGCGCCTTGGATATCTGCCATGCAGGCCGTTTTTGCCCAGTCTCTTTCTTATGGTGGAGTCGTGAACACTGACCTTAATTGAGGCAAGTGAGGCCTGCAGTTCTTTAGATGTTGTCCTGGGGTCTTTTGTGGCCTCTCGGATGAGTTTTCTCTGCGCTCTTGGGGTAATTTTGGTCGGCTGGCCACTCCTGGGAAGGTTGATCACTGTTCCATGTGTTTGCCATTTGTGGATAATGGCTCTCACTGTGGTTCGCTGGAGTCCCAAAGCTTTAGAAATGGCTTTATAACCTTTACCAGACTGATAGATCTCAATTACAGTACTTTTGTTCTCATTTGTTCCTGAATTTCTTTGGATCTTGGCATGATGTCTAGCTTTTGAGGTGCTTTTGGTCTACTTCTCTGTGTCAGATAGCTCCTATTTAAGTGATTTCTTGATTGAAACAGGTGTGGCAGTAATCAGGCCTGGGGGTGACTACAGAAATTGAACTCAGGTGTGATAAACCACAGTTACGTTATTTTTTAACAAGGGGGGCAATCACTTTTTCACACAGGGCCATGTAGATTTGGAGTTTTTTTTCTCACTAAATAATAAAAAACATCATTTAAAACTGCATTTTGTGTTGAATTATGTTATCTTCGACTAATAGTTAACGGTTTTTGATGAGCAGAAATATTTAAGTGTGACAAACATGCAAAAGAATAAGAAATCAGGAAGGGGCAAATCGTTTTGTTTGGAATTCCAGGTGGATGTAATAAAGGTGTGATTTGAGCATTACTGCTGGCTGGTGCCCGGATACATAATTCTTCTCCCTATTGGTTAGATAATGGAAGTTACACAAAGGGAGGATGTTAATAGAAGTAAGGTTGAAGTCTGAAGCTAGAAGGTGGAAACTGGAAGTGGGCTCTGGAGCCCATATTGGCTATTTTATACTAGTCACTAAAGAGTTAAATGTGACATCACCCAGCAGGGATGGATCAATAACCCATCGCCTGCTATTGGCTGATAAGAGCACGTGATAGCATGACAAGCACAGTCTTTATTGTGCATGCACTGGAAAATTCCATTTTCCAATAACCTGTTCCCTTGTGCTTAGGAGAACATTTTTTTACGATCCCTGGCCATTGTTTACCATTAGGAAATATGAAAAAACTCGATGTTTACCCCACAAGGCCTGGAAGTCTGTACATCGAGCTTGATATCTATTCTACGGCCTTGTGGAGCCAGAGCACAATGTTCTACTGAAAATGGTGCTTCCAGAAATGTCTCTGTAACAGAAATTCTCCTTAAAGGGAGACACGCTGCAGAGCAAGTCCTTTTACTAAACCAGTTATGTAAAGTGCCTGAGGCCTCTGAATTCATGCATATGCATATCATACTTAAATTCTAACAATACTCACTTCTCCTAGGTTCCAGGTGCTGGAGGTTCTGCCTGTCTGCCTTGCAACACTGCCATTTTGAACTTGAAGCCGAGGAACCTCCTGTGCCTGGAACCTAGGAGAGGGGAGTGTGTGTGGCTGCTTATAACCCTTCCCCCTGCTCGGGCGCTGCGCTCCGGAACGCTGCCAGGGAAAGGAGGAGGAAGGCGGTGAGCGCACCACATACAACCTTCAGGAGGGGGGCCAAGGAAAGGGAAAAATTAGATATGGATGTTGCCCCCCCCCCTCTCTGCGCCCTTGCAGTCCTGCGCTCAGAGGCTCAAGCCCATCCAGCCTCTGCCTGGTCCTGGCCTTGGGTCACCTTCAGGCCTTGTTCACATTGCGTTCCGTTCGCGTTGGAATTTTTTTGAGGCGTCTTTTTTTTCCGATTCCTGGCGCTTGGGTGGGTGATTCGTTTTTGTGCCTAGAGGTTTTCTTAGTATTTTTTCCAGAGCGTTTTTTTAATTCACTCCTTGACACAAGTCAGGAAGTGAACTCTTTGACCCGGAACAGAATAAATACAATGTATTTATTCTTAAAAACGTGAGCGCAATCGCCTCAATGCATTTTTGTACACGTTCACCGGTTTTCCTATATATTCCATTGAGGTGAAATCACCCCGAAAATGGTACACGCTCCGCTTTCCTAGCACAACCTGTGCGGATATGAACCTTCTCATAGACATTCATTGTCCACGCGGTCGGGGGGGAGTTTTTAAAAACCGCAACCGGGCAAAAAAAATCCGGAAACGCCTGCAGTGTGAACAAGCCCTCAGTGAGTAACTGCTCACCACAAATTCACCAGTTGCACTGCAAAACCTAATCTGAAATAACCATTCTGCTCATCTTCACTAGCATTGTTTCTGTAGCAATAACATTCATTTAAATGGCCAGCAGAGGGAGCAGGTAAACTGCGTATTGTGCTCCATGTTTTGTAAGCCATGAAGCCCTTTATGGTGTTCTTAAAAGGGAAACCATTTACAACTAAACACTCTAGCAAAAGTGATATACGTTCTTCAAAGTATTAAGTAATGTCTTTTGCTCACTACATCTGATGGAAAGGTCACCGCTATTTTTATACTTTATAGAGGAGTAGACAGGATCCGTGTATACCTACAAAGCAATGAGTTCATAGCAAAGCCATTAAGGGTCCTGTGCAACTCCAAACTTTCCACCCTAGACCTTCAGCCTCCCAAACCAATAACTCACTCTTCAGGGTTCTAATTGCCTTTCATATGAATCTCACACCGGCGTCTGAACTATATCCAGCTGTTGTAGCCTAATTACTGCAAAGTGCTTCAGCTGCCTGGATAAATAATTATGCACTCAAATAATAGAAGCAATTCAAGCATTTTAATGTGTGCACTACGGACTAGCTAAAGTCAAACTTTTTTTTTTTTTGCTTGTTACGGTACTTTATTTTTTTTTATTTATTTATTTTTTAACTTATTTTACAATATATACTTTAACTTACTACAATAAAAGCTTGGATTGAAAGTAACTGTTTAAGAGCATTTTGCAATACAAGCAAACAGTTTTTTTTTTTTAGAAATTATGACTTGTATACAACGTGTTGTTATACAAGCAAAAAAAAGTATACATGCGTCACGTCATCACAATGAGCAGATAGTTCTTCCCCCTTTGGCGCTGCAGGATTGTACTAAATCTGAGTGTAGAGTCAGTTACTTTTGGTCATTTCACGGAAATGTGACTTTGTACAGTCATTGGATAAGTTCCTTGTTAAAGCCACACACAAAAAAAGTTGGGGTGAGCCAACAGATGGCAATGACTCTGTTAAAGTGAAAGTCTTGTTTACATTTTTATTTTATACTATTTTACTATAACAGTTTTTGGATTGTGGAAAAAAAAATCACCTGGGTTTTCATTAATTCCTACAGGGAAATTTGCTTTGATAAAAGAGTGCTTTGGAGTACAAGCATGTTTCCGGAACGAATTATGCTCGCAAACCAAGGTTGTACTAGACTTCTGCTGTGATTGCTTTGTTAATTTGCCTTCTAGAATTTGTTCACTTGAATTTGCATATACTTATAATTTGTTTACATTAACCCCAGATTGCTCATGATCAGTAATGTATACATGTAGCATAATCCATTGGTGATTTTGCTTCCCTGAAGAGATCTGAGCAACCCTAGGCTGACCACTTTTCCATTGCCAAACATTTGTACACCATATACAGGACTGCTGTAACTGTGGCCACCTTGTCCAGTTTCTACATGTTTTGTGTAAACTCTCCACTACAGGGTTTCTAGGGCTCCGTACTAACGCTAGATGAAACTTGGTCAAGGCGGCCAATCACGAATTCAGCACGTGTACAGCAGCCCCCACCTCCCTCAGCCAATTGGTCAGTAATCTGCCTGATGCACCACTTCAGCCAAGCAATGGGCAAGAGCATTGTACTCTCCACTTATCCTTACCCTGCCCGCCATGTGACATTACTCCCACAAAGCTGCCCCAGCCATAAGAATAGAACACGTTACTAGCCAGCAGGCTGACAAAGTGTCTATACAATCTGGTAAAAGATCACAGGGAAGTAATTGAAGATAATTCTATGGTTAGGAAGGACGGCGAGGGAGTGATCGGCCTGAAGGGGGGCTGGAGGACGCCCCAGGTATGTATACATTTTTCCTCCCATCTCAGGTACACTGTAAAAGTGCTTTGCAAGACCAGCAAAACTTTTTATGAAATTTTGACTTGATAAGCAAGGAGTGTCTTCATATACAAGCAGTTGTGATGATGTGATGCACGTATACATTCTGTATTAAGCGTCACATCTTCACAACTGAGCCTATTTTTTCTCCCAGGGTTGTATCTGAGAGCAAGGACTGTATAATGTCACATTTCCATGAAATCCTCAAAAGTAGGCAAAAGCAACTAGTAAGTTTGCTCGTTAAAGAGAATCTGTATTGTTAAAATCGCACAAAAGTAAACATACCAGTGCGTTAGGGGACATCTATTACCCTCTGTCACAATTTCGCCGCTCCTCGCCGCATTAAAAGTGGTTAAAAATAGTTTTAAAAAGTTTGTTTATAAACAAACAAAATGGCCACCAAAACAGGAAGTAGGTTGATGTACAGTATGTCCACACATAGAAAATACATCCATACACAAGCAGGCTGTATACAGACTTCCTTTTGAATCTCAAGAGATCATTTGTGTGTTTCTTTCCCCCCTGAGGGGGGAGTGCATAGCAGAACCACAACACTGAAGAACTTGGCAGCCTTCCAGACACAGGCTGACAAGTCTGACAAGGGAAAGATACATTGATTTATTACAGAGACTGTGATTGTACAAAGTGTTGCAGTAAGCCAGAACACATTAGAATAGCTTTTGGAACTTGTAGGATGATAAAAAACAGGATGCAATTTTTGTTACGGAGTCTCTTTAAAGCCACACACAAAAAAATAAAAAGGTCAGGGCGAGCCAATAGATAGCAATAATTCTGTAATAGTGAAAATGTTTTTTATATCTTTACATTATACAGTACAGTGCTTTGTATTAAATATGTTTCCATAAATATTTTTGGATTGTGGAACGAATCATTCGAGTTTCCATAAATCCTTGTGGGGAAATTTACTTTAATATGGGTGCTTTGGATTACAAGCATGTTTCTGGAACGAATGATTATTGCAAACCAAGGTTCCACTGTACTTGGATCTATCTTTCCCTCAGTACTCCTGGAGACTTGTGACTAAGAACGAGGAACATAATGAACATAAAGAGACTGCTTTAAACTCAGCCTGTGGACTGTGTATCAGCAAGACCGCGTTCATCTTGAGAATGAGACAAGAGTCCTACCATCAATATTCATGGGCCAGAATGTGCTTGCAACTTTCTGTGTGTTAAAGCAGTGACATATGACATGTGAGAATAACATGGGTACATATAGCCAATAGAAATTGTCTGATGCTCCTTTCTGTTTTCATGTACAGCAAGAGTACTAGACTTATCTATACAAATTAGATTGTGGAACAGCTTGCTGAATTCAGTATCTTTCCTGAAAAGTAAATAGAAGCCAAAGGAACTTTATCTGAGTGAGAAAAGGCTTCTGATAAGGATTTAGTGCTAAAAAGTTCAAAAAGGGACATAATTTTGGGTTTTTTTTCAGCTCAGGCTGATTTCTCATAGCTGCTATTGAGTATTCAGACTTAAAATTAAGTCCTTAAACTATAAATAATAATGTTAAACTCAGTTCTATGTTCTAATTAACTTTATTAAAACACATACAATTAATCATCTCAAGGTTATTTTCATTTCAGGTTTGCTTTAAAGTTTACCACAAAGAAAGTAAAGAGATTCAGGGCTTAATATACTGTATAAATATATTTTGAAGAAAAAAAGTGAAGATGTAATTTCAATGGGTAATGAGGTTGGTAATCACTCACATAATGAAATGCAGGATACTGAAAAGCAAGTGGAGCTTGCCTACTTAGTTCTGGATTTATAGAAAGGCAATACAGGACGAGGCCTAGGGCAGTTGCTGCCTAAAGAGGTGGTTGGTCAAGGAAGAAGGGGTTGCTGCATATGGAAGAGGAGGCTGTGAATGGGAAAAAGACAGCTAGAACAACACATGGAAAAGGGGATTACTGCCCAAGGGGTCCGCACATTATGCGTGTTTGACACACAGACACACACAATCTTCCATCACAAGCCCTCTCTTGAAACAACCTCTCTACCTCACATAAAAGGCACCTTCATCCTTTCCTTCAGATCCACTCAGACACATGTCAGCCCCACACATACACTGTCATCATAAGAGTCCCATTCCCCACAACAATCAGAGGGCAAAAGAATTACACCCTCCCAGGTAACATAGCATGTGTAGCCTTAGAGCAACCCCTCCCCCTGCCAGGTAACATCATGTGTGAGGCCTGAGAATAACCCCCCAGAAAAAAACGTGTGGGGCCCGAAAGAATCTCCATACCCCCCTCCCCGTTAGAAATATGTGTGCAGCCCTTAACTACCCTACCCGTGCACCCCCGACTCCCCCCTCCTTCCTGCCCGAAGGGCAGGTGAAGATCATTACTTTGTGCTGGCTGGAGAAGGTAGAGTCCATACTCATTGGTGGCTCTACTGTATGTTTAAACAGCGCATTTTTTTCTTTTTTGAAACACGCACGGATTGCTGTGCTCTGTCCCCGGTTCACAGCGATGTGGGGCTCTGATTGGCCGCTGCTCTCTTCTGTGGGCGGATACAGTCCCCGGCTCACAGTGATGTGGGGCTCTGATTGGCTGCTGCTCTCTCCTGTGGGCGGATGCAGTACACTCTACTGTATCTGCCCACAGGAGAGAGCAGCGGACCAATCAGAGCCCCACATCGCTGTGAGCCGGGGACAGAGCACAGCAATCGGCGGCCGTGTTTGAAAAAAAAAATGCGCTGTCTAAACACAAACACAGCAGGGCACAGCGCGGCACCCCTGGGAAGTCTCCGCGGCGCACTAGGGCGCCGCGGCACCCACTTTGAGAACCGCTGGCCTACACTATTACAATGCATCGATATACAGTGGGTTGCAAAAGTATTTGGCCCCCTTAAAGTTTTCCACATTTTGTCAGATTACTGCCACAAACATAAATCAATTTTATTGGAATTCCACATGAAAGACCAATACAAAGTGGTATACACGTGAGAAGTGGAACGAAAATCATACATGATTCCAAACATTTTTTTACAAATAAATAACTGCAAAGTGGTGTGTGCATAATTATTCGGCCCCCTTTGATCTGAGTGCAGTCAGTTGCCTATAGACATTGCCTGATGAGTGCTAATGACTAAATAGAGTGCACCTGTGTGTAATCTAATGTCAGTACAAATACAGCTGCTCTGTGAGGGCCTCAGAGGCTGTCTAAGAGAATATTGGGAGCAACAACACCGTGAAGTCCAAAGAACACACAACACAGGTCAGGGATCAAGTTATTGAGAAATTTAAAGCAGGCTTAGGCTACAAAAAGATTTCCAAAGCCTTGAACATCCCACGCAGCACTGTTCAAGCGATCATTCAGAAATGGAGGAGTATGGCACAACTGTACACCTACCAAGACAAGTCCATCCACCTAAACTCACAGGCCGAACAAGGAGAATGCTGATCAGAAATGCAGTCAAGAGGCCCATGGTGACTCTGGACAAGCTGCAGAGATCTACAGCTCAGGTGGAAGACTCTGTCCATAGGACAACTATTAGTAATGCACTGTACAAAGTTGGCCTTTATGGAGTGGCAAGAAGAAAGGCCCAAGCTAATGATTTACAGCAACGATTTAGGGCTCGCGGTTATCCCAAAAAATAAATCATTAGCTTGGGCATGGAAGTTCCTGTCATCAGAGCAGTTCCGTCGGGCTCTCAAATATTTTTGTTTACTAGCCCGAAGTGCTTGCCACATACAGTGTGTGCCTATCAATCTACCTCTGTGCACCTGGCCATTGTTATAGCTCATAAATGAGACAGCTTGCCTGACCTGTGGACCTGCACATCAATTATTTTGTGATAACATATGCAGTAAGACCACCTATTGTGATGGATTGAATCTCTCTATCAGCCGTTATTCAGCCTTTTGATCCTGCAAATCACTGGAAATATTATAGCAACACAGCCGGAATCTGATACACCTGTGCTTTTTCTACTAGGATGTCTTTTTCCATTTAGGTCCTGGACACTTGGCCCTTAAAACCAATGAAACATTGCAGCAACACAGCCAGTATCTGATACACCTGTGCCTTTCTACTAGGATGTCTTTTTCCATTTAGGTCCTGGACACTTGGCCCTTAAAACCAATGAAACATTGCAGCAACACAGCCAGTATCTGATACACCTGTGCTTTTCTACTAGGATGTCTTTTTCCATTTAGGTCCTGGACACTTGGCCTTTAAAACCAATGATATATTTCTCTCCAAGGTCTTTTGTTTCAATGTTACCTGCTAGGAGTCGCTCCCCCCTTTTTTGCATTAAGATATTTGATGGATTGCGCACTATCAATATTTTTTTAGGGGATCCCCTACATTTTTCCATCTGGCCTAGACATGGTGGCCCACCTGTGTGTTCTGGTCAATTTTAAATAGATTTACATATATATGTGTTTGTATTTTGGTCATTAATAAAATTTGTACTTTTATATATAATTTATTTCCTCCTGCTTCCTTAGTCTTACTTTATTTTAATACTTTCATTACAAGCTTTGCTCAATAACAGGTAACGTGATGATTATCTTATTACAAGGGCACATGTCGAGGGGAAGAAGGTAAAATGAAGTGAATAGTCAATTCTTAGAAATTATATTCTGCAAGCAGAGAAAATTGGTAAGCCTAACGTATTCTGTGAATTTGTCAAGGGCCAAGTTGTGATGGAAAGGTAACTGGAAAGAGCACTTCCAAAAAAGGTGGTCTTGTAGGGCATTCCTGCATGCAGTGGTTAGCATGTACAAAGTGTGGTCCAAGGCAAAATGACCATGTTGACCTCCATCTACTATCAAAAGAATCTACACTGGACATTTGAGCATAAGAACGGGACCACCAAGTAACAGAAGAATGTGGTCTGGTCTGATGAATCTTTGAGACCATGTGGGTGTGCCTGTGTGTGCACTATTATCTGTGAGATATGCTGTAATGGCCCATCCCATCCAAGGAAGCCCCATCTTGAAACTCACAGGGCTTAAGGGTCCAGAGCTGTGTAGTCCCCACTCCCCAGGAGGAGATTAACATTAATGATTAAGGCTCCCTGCACACTGCAAATCCGTTTTCCGATTCCGATTCCGTTTCCGATTTTCCTTGAATACATTCAACAGAAAAACGGATCAAAAAACGCAGCATGCAGTTAAGATTAAAAATCTGAATCGGAATCGGATGTAAAAACAGATTAAAAAGCGGAATCGGAATCTGAAATGCATGCAGTGTGCAAGAGGCCTAAGAGCTACCATTAAACCATTCTCTAAATCAATGTACTGCTGCCCTTAAATTAGACTCCTAACATTTGTTTGTAAACAGAAAGCACACTTTCAAACAAAACAAAGACTGATTATTCCTGCCAGAGGTGTGGACTGGAAAACGGTCGGACATTAAAGCTACTGAATTCTCTTACAGAGGTTTTTGAATACCTATCAAGATGAAGGTTTGCTGTAGGAGGGGCCAGGCTCGTGTCTGGGTGCAGAGACCAGCTGGCACTGCTCAGCTCCTTAACTACCCTGCCTGACATCAGCTAATTCATTCTTTATTCACTGTTCTAGCTGAAGGAAAGATAAATGTAATTTAGTAGGGATGCCCTAAAATGGACACTGCTGGAGTCATGCACAGCTGAGAGTGATGATAACTGTTTCTATGGAAACCAGTTGCTGTGAAATATCCAGTACTTGGAAAAAGTCACAACTTAAATCAAAGTAACTGATGAATAAACTACCATTTTAATAATGGAATATTTTTGCTTGATGCTTGGTTATTTCATGTTTTTATTATGCAGCAACACATGTGGTGCTTTACAGTGTGCAAGCATGAACATATACACACACTATATACCTAGTCCAGGCCACCATATCTAGGGCCATTTACAGTGCCAAAAGAGATAACCCCCCCCCCCCCGGCATTTTTCAGGTTTTGTTTGTTGCCTCAGAACCTGGAATATGTATTGTTGGAGAATTAAAATGAATGGTTTGAAAGTTTGCACCATTTCATTGACAGAACATGCCTACAACTTTGAAGATGTACTACTTGGTTTATTATGAAGCAAACAACTGATGGGACAGAATAACAGAAAACTTCAGCGTACATAGCTATTAACCCCCAGTAAAGTCAGTACTTTGTGGAGCTGCCTTCGTCTGCGGGATTACAGCTACAAGTCACTATGAGCTTGCCACATTTTGCCACTGGGATTTCTTCCAATTCCTCAAGATAAAACTGCCCCAGCTCCTTCCTGTTGGATGGTTTTCATTTGTGAACAGCAATCGTCAAGTCTACAGATTCTCTATTTGATTAACCTGCCTGGTGTTCTGATAAGATCGCCAGGGAGGCTGCGGGAGGGTTTTTTTTTAATAAAAAAAAAACTATTTCATGCAGCCAACTGGCTGCATGAAAGCCCACTAGAGGGCGCTCCAGAGGCGTTCTTCCGATCGCCTCCGGCGCCCAGAATAAACAAGGAAGGCCGCAATGAGCGGCCTTCCTTGTTTTGCTTCCCTCGTCGCCATAGCGACGAGCGGAGTGACGTCATGGACGTCAGCAGACGTCCTGACGTCAGCCGCCTCCGATCCAGCCCTTAGCGCTGGCCGGAACTTTTTGTTCCGGCTACGCTGGGCTCAGGCGGCTGGGGGGACCCTCTTTCGCCGCTGCTCGCGGCGGATCGCCGCAAAGCGGCGGCGATCAGGCAGCACACGCGGCTGGCAAAGTGCCGGCTGCGTGTGCTGCTTTTTACTTGAGCCAAATCGGCCCAGCAGGGCCTGAGCGGCAGGCTCCGGCGGTACTGGACGAGCTGAGCTCGTCCAGACCGCCCAGCAGGTTAAAGGCTGCACTTCGAGTGTTGCTTTAGCAGTATGCTTTGGATGAGTGTCCTGCTGGAAGGTGAACCTCCATTCCGGTCTCAAATCACTGGAAGACTGACACAGGTTTTGCTCAAAAATATCCCTGTATTTAGCACCATCCATCTTTCCCTCAACTTGGACCAGTTTTCCAGTCCCTGCTGCTAGCATGATGCTGCCACCACCCTGTTTCACTGTGGCATTAGTGATCTTTGGGTGATGGGATGTGTTGGGTTTGCGCCAGACATAGCATTTTCCTTGGTGGACTAAAGGTAAAATTTTAGTCTCATCTAACCAGTACATCTATTTCCATATATTTGGGGGTGGGGCCCACATGTCTTTTGGCAAACTAAAACTAAATCTTATTTTTAATGCTAATGTTTTTTTTCTGGCCACTCTTCCATAAAGCCCAGCTCTATGGAGTGTATGGCTTATTGCGGGCCTATGTACGGATATTCCATTCTCTGGTGTGGAACTCTGCAAATACTGCAGGGTTACCTTTGAGCTCTGCAGCCTTTCTGAATAATGCCCTCTTTGCCCGATCTGTGAGTTTTAGTGGGTGGCCCTCTCTTGGCAGATTTGTTGTGGTTCCATGTTCCAGCAGTGGCTGGATAGTGTAATGGTTAAGGGCTCTGCCTCGGACACAGGAGACCTGGGTTCAAATCTCGGCTCTGCCTGTTCAGTAAGCCGGCACCTATTTCAGTAAGGAGTTTCTTGGGCAAGTCTCCTTAACACTGCTACTGCCTACTGAGTGCGCTCTAGTGGCTGCCTCGCAAGCGCTTTGAGTCCGACAGGAGAAAGGCGCTATACAAATACTGCAATTAAATTCTTTCCGTTAACAGGGCCGGCGCTACCATTAAGGCAAAGGAGGCAGCTGCCCCAGGGCCCCAGAGCTTGTAGGGGCCCCCAGTGGCTACAAGAGGAAAAAAAATTTAGCAAATCGGCCTTATAGTTTGAGAAAAACGATTTTAAAGTTTCAAAGGAAAAAAAAAACACATTTAAAAACCTGCCGACTTTAATGGTTAATAGCAAATCCACCTTAAATGCTAGAAATCCTAAATTTAGGATATGTTAAGGAGATCATTAGGAAAAAGAGGAAAAAACAATTTTTCAAAAAGACCTTATAGTTTTTGAGAAAATCGATTTTAAAGTTTCGAAGGAAAAAAAGTATAGTTTTAAATGCGGTAAATGTCACTTTTAGTAGCTAACCTAACGGTAGTGTAATTTTACATGCATCAAACGAAAGCGCAATAAATTTCCTGATGGGGTTTCCAGGGGGTCTATACGCAGCCGCAGCGCTTTGGCCAGGGATCGCTATACAGCCGCCATATGGCTGTATGAAGATCCCTGGTATTTTTTTCCTATTTTCCCAATTTTTTTTTTATGTTTAGAGTGTGGGAATTTTTTTTTTTTTAATTATGTGGGGTCCCCCCTCCTGAAACTTTGTAACCCCTTGTCCCCCATGCAGGCTGGGATAACCAGAATGTGGAGCTCTGACCGATTGGGATTTCACACCCTGACTATACCAGCTGCAAAAAAGGTCCCCTAATGCCGATTTTTTGTTCCGGGGTATATGTTGGGGGGGCCCCCCAGGTTTATTTTGCCCTGGGGCCCCATTGTTGCTTAAACCGGCCCTGTCCGTTAATGATGGTGGATTTGATGGTGCTCCATGGATAATAATCAAAGCTTTGGATATTTTTTTTTTATAACCCAATCCTGACAGGAAAACAAGACAGGAGAGGACCCGCAACATCCACACACAGGCAGACCATAGGGAGCCAGGAACTTGTAGAGCTCAGCAATCATAGCTATAATTAAGGGGCCATGAGCTCCGATACGCGTGAGCTTTTTTAACTTTTTGTACCCACTGATGTGATAATGAATGGAGAACTTTTTTCACCCAGCCATTGGTGTAACAGAATTTTCCTTTTCAACCCTAATCCTGACTTGTAGTTCTTAACAGCTTAGTTCTTGACTTGTTTGGAGAGCTCCTTGGTCTTCATGGGGTGATGCCACTTGCTTAGAGTTGAAGCCTCTGGGTCCTTTCTGAAAAGGTGTGTTTATACAGTGACAGATCATGTGGCACATAGACTGCACACAGGTGGACTTCAATTCACTAATTATGCACCTTTTGAAGGTAATTGGTTGCACTGGGACTTAAGGGCTTCATTCACTTTACTATTGGGCGTTGGGCAATGCAGACTGTAGAATATCCAGTTACAGACACTGGTGCTACAAATACAATATATTATCCAATGTAACTGAATGCAAGAGTAGATGGAATGCTGCCAGCAGTAGTCAGTGTCACTTCGAATGAAAGCTCATAAATCTTCCAACATAAATTTCTAAGTTTCTCCAAATTTGTAGAAAATAGAGTATTGGTAAGGTTACCGATATTCTACTATTGCTTCACCTAACCTACCTCTCAAACTAAACCTTTTTCCACCTACTTCTAACACTAACCTAACCCCCACCTATGCCTAAGACGAACAGTTAACATATGTGGGGTTTGGCTACATAATAGCCAAAACCGGGCACCCTATCACTTACCCCTGCCGATATCCGAAGTCTGACTACAGAGTAGCCGAAGTCTATGCACCATTTTCTCACTCCCTAAGCTAAAAACAATGTTCAGCGTCTTGATAGTTCATAACTGAATCCCTGTAGTGGCTAAAATCCCCATAATTTTGGCTATTATGTTCGCTACTATGAGCTCAGAATACTCCCGCCACTATCCTCTGCTCACTCTAACAGATATTAGCTGAACTCCAGTGCCCAAATTGTACACTGGGTGTCACTATAGTCACAATTAACATTGTGGTACCCAAACTTCCAGCTAGGCAGAGGTGCACCAATGTTTCGGCTTCCCATTAAAGAGAACCTGAGATGAGAAGAGTCTCCTGGGAGTGTTCTGTGCCTGCACAGTAGTACTGCGCAAGCACAGCTATGGGAGCGCAATGCTGGAGCGCGCCTGACCAGGCCGCACATGCACAACGAAGGGTGACTTGGCCATGCTTTCAGGCAGGGGACAGTAGCCCCCGAGGGAGACAGTGAGGGATGAGAGGCTTCAAGGGGGCTTAACCATTTCACCACTGAGTGTTTTTTCCCCTTCTGCACCAGAGCAATTTTAACCTTTCAGCGCTCCTCCCATTCACTCCCCTATAACTTTATCACTACTTATCATAATGAAACGATCTATAGCTTGGGGTTGTTTTTTTTTACCACCAATTAGGCCTTCTTTCAGTGGTACATTTTGCTAAGAATAATAAATGGAAAAAAAAAAAGAATTGAGAAAACTCCTTAATTTCTCAGGTTTCGGCCATTATATTGTAAAAATAATACATGCTACTGTAATTAAAACCCACACATTTGCCAATTTGTCCCGGTTATTAAAACGTTTAAAATATTTACCTAGTACAATGTATGGCCCCAATATTTTATTTGGAAATAAAGGTGCATTTTTGCAATTTTGCGTCCATCACTAATTACAAGCCCATAATTTCATAAATAACATTACTATACCCTTTTGACATATTAAAAAAGCTAATTATTTATGTTTTTTTTAATTATTTGTTTTTGTATAATATGCATATCATTTATTAAGGTAACTATGGGAGAGGGTGGGAGATAAGGGGTTACTATTAAATGTAATGGTGGGTCTTTTTATAAAAATAAAAAAAATGAAATGTATAATTTTAATATTTTACCACAAGTACGCTAAACAGGAAATAATGCGTGGACATGTTACCCCTGAAGATACAATGACGCAGTCATCTCATTGATGCCAGCGATCAGTGATACGGGGTCTTAGATTATTAGAATGGGAACTGCTTTCCCGATCATTCATCTCCCCTCTAACGAATGGCTGTGAGTACCTGCGTGGGAGCGCCGCCATTGACGTTTATCTATGTGGCTGGGCAGGAACTGAAGTCCTGCCCAATGTAGATATACTAAGTAAGTGGTTAAGGAAGCCCCAGGTAAGTATGGTACCTGCAGTGGCGTAGCTAAGGAGCTGTGGGCCCCGATGCAAGTTTTACATTGGGGCCCCCCAAGCACTCTATACATAGCAATTGGTACAGCGCACCAAAACCTGCCAATGGCAACTACAGAGTCAGAGGTGAAAGAAGGGGATGGGGAACAGCTTGTTAATGATTACTGCTATTCAAAGTATCTATAGAAGTGATTATTTTGAGCACAGGACCAATAGAGAGCTAAAACTGTAGTTGAGTGAGGGCCCTTCGGGGCCCCTCTGGCCCAAGGGCCCCGATGCGGTCGCTACCTCTGCAACCCCTATTGCTACGCCCCTGGGTACCTGAGACGAGAAACGTCACTATAAGAGTAGACTTCATTATCTCACCCATTTATAATGCACTTTGGCCTCAATTCACTAAGATCATGCTAGAGATAATAAGGCAAGAGAAAACTTACCTCCACACGTGAGAGAGTTATCTTACCTCTTCATTCCTTAAGTTACCTCTCCTGTAGTTAATTTACCTCCTCTGTAGTTAATTTACCTCCTCTGTAGTTAATTTACCTCCTCTGTAGTTATTTTCACATGCAGCTAATTAACAGCCTGTCTTTAACTCTGGAGTTATTTTAAGGATTGGAGAGTTAATTTAAAGACAGAAGAGTTAACTTTAGGCTTGCCTGAGGTAAAATGTTTCCTGAATACTACATGCCTTATCACCATGGTAACAACTCTAGAAGAGTTATTAAAGACAGGAGATAAGTTTAGTGAATTGAGGCCTTTGTCTGGTCTCTGCCTTGTTTCTAGTGTACTGTTTAACTGGTGAAGATAGGGCTGTAATCACTATGCTATATGCTGTGCTGCTTTCTGTATCTGAAGGTGCATACACACACACAATTACTGTCATTCGCATGGATTGGAACTCAATCCATCAGGGGACAGTTTGGGGGAGAGTTCAGAGCGTACGTATAACTAGCCTACAGGCTAGAGAAGCATATTGTTGTGATAGAGTGAGGAAGAAGGACCGATGGCAAAGCAAAGGATGGAGCAGGAGAGGTTAGGAGGAGAACAATGGTCTTAGCTGGGGCTGGGGTGGAAGGGGTGTTAAGGGGCAACCACATGCAGAAGTAGAGGTAGCCCCAACCGGCCTCGGCTGAGAACAATCTAGTATGTGTACAAGGCTTTACTTTAGTTATTCTCCAAGCACTGTATGCTTTCTAGTATTCAGTCTGAGCAGTTCTTTACTCAATGCATTGTTTGTGGATGAATGATGCTACACCTGTGTACAGCACTCAGTGTCTCATATGCAGTTTGCTGTACAAGAGAAATGCCAGTATGTGAGGTCATGATCATTATGTTCCAGCACTACTCCTCTTAAGCACCCCTAGTCAGTAGGCACCAGAGTATTCCTTTGAACCTGAGCCCAGTGACGCTGAGCCTTTGAAATTGTTATTGTTAGGTCTATGTTGCCACACTGAGGGTAGCTGTCCTGGAACAAAACATCTTAATGCATTACGCCTTGGCCTTACACCTGACATTAGTTAATGCTGTAACCATGCATGCCTGAGCTTCTGTAATCAATCAAGGTTCATTATTCTCGGCTTCACAGGTCTGACATCTCTAGGACAAATTGTGGGATAATGAAGACCACATGTATCATATAGTCTATAGAATTAAATGGACATGTCAAAGACACTGGCAGATACATAAATAATACATAGAGGTTCCCTGTTAGGTAGAAAGTGGACCTGCCACGCAGATTTGATATATCGGATGTTAATGGTGCCGTCTGAATAGACGCTTGATTGCAATGTCTTCTTAGTGTCATATCAATCCTTAATAAGAAAATTAGCTATGAAATAAGAACTCCCACCACAGCATGTTATAAATGTTTAAAGCGAAATAAGTATTTGCTGCCATGTTAGTCTCATGCAATTAATCACAGCCAATCAAGAATGTGAATGCCAGGTTGGTCACCATGGGCGGACAAACATTATTTCTGAATAACAAAGACCCTCGCGTAAAAATAACGCAGGGTCTTAAACTCTGCATCCATATTGATGAGCATAGTAATGTAGACCTCTATGAAAACCACAAATATCCTCATGAGTATAACCAAATGTCATCTGAATGTAGTGAATACTCACACATCAGTCACGCTCTGAGAAATATAGAATTACTGCTTCAGTTTTAAAACATCTAGTTTGTTGATAAGGCATGGTAGCCAAACCAGGCTGCCTCATACGGACATACATTCTGGGCAAAATGCACAACTATTGTCCCTACTGTAAAATGAAAGTATGCTAGATATTGCTACACAGTGGTGTAGCAATAAAGGATGCACATAGTGATCGCATTGGGTCCCTTGAACTGGAGGGGCCCACCCAGTGCACTCCGTCAACTGCTGTTGTAGCTCTTTAATGGTATCATGCTGCCTAGGGAAACCGTAAATTCGGGCGCCTGAGGCTAGTGGACAAAACGGGCGCCGCCATTCACTCCTATAATAAATATCGTTTAATGGGCGCCCGATAGGAAAAAAGGGCGCCGGTGAAAAATAACGTTTTAAAAGCGGCGCCCGGAGACTTAATGTTTTATTACTGCTTTTCATGATTACACATTATTTAATGATTTATACATTTTTAAATATTATTTTTAAACGAAAAACAGTACAATATTTTTTTTCAAACATTATTTTTAAACGAAAAACAGTACATTTTTTTAACATTATTTTTAAATGAAAAAACCAACAGGGGGGTCTTAGGTTTAGGCACCAACAGGGGGGGGGGTCTTAGGTTTAGGCACCAACAGGGGGTCTTAGGTTTAGGCACCAAAAGGGGGGTCTTAGGTTTAGGCACCAACAGGGGGGTCTTAGGTTTAGGCACCAACAGGGGGGTCTTAGGTTTAGGCACCAACAGGGGGGGTCTTAGGTTTAGGCATCAACAGGGGGGTCTAGGAGTTAGGGGTAGGTACAGGGAGGGTTACTTACTAATTTTTTTTTTTTAACGTTATTATACGTTTCAGTATTTAAACGAAAGATTAACGTTTTTACAATTGCCGATTTAATGCACATTATTTAATGATTTATAACTTTAAAAAACATTAATTTTAAACGAAATACAGTACAATACATTTTTAAACGTTATCCATGCTTATCGTTAAAAACCCGGCGCCCTTTTTTCCCAGCGCCCCTTTTTAACGTACGCGCTGCCTAGGGCCCGTTTTCACTATGTCTGAATTTGGGCCCCATTGGCAGTGTTTCTCCACAGACGATTTGGGCAGGGAAATGCTGCCTATACCTATAATGGGATTCCACCTGAATTGCAAATTCCCGCAGCACGCACCTGAATCTAAATAGTAGTGCATGGCATGGCTTAGCTATTCGGGCTGTGTCTTCGGAATCGGAAACGGCCAAGGCTTCTAGTGGAGACCCGCCCTCACACCTCTCTGACGCTGCAGCTGTCCTTCACAGGTTTTAGAGTCCATGTCAATTGCAGTGGCGGAGCAATAGGAGATGCAGAGGTTGCGACCACAATAGGGGTCCTCCTCCAACCATTTTATTAGCTTTTCATTGGTGCTATGCTGGTAATGATCACTTCTATATGGGTATTGCATAGTGGGAATCCTTAAACTGTGTCCTTAGTCTGATTACACCTCTCAGACACTGCAGCTGTCCTCGGTTGGTTTTAGGGCGCCTTATCAATACAGTGCTTGGAGTTCCATGTAAAACTCACACTGGGGCCCCCAGCCCCTTAGTTACGCCACTGGTCAATTGTTACGTGTAGACTGCTTAAGGAGTCCCAATGTATAACTTGCAAGGTGTCCCATAGCTCCTTGACTACTACCCTGATCATACACATGTCCCTGTTTGTGGAAGTGGAACTACATTAGACTGTCACTAGACTTGCTATATCGATACCTGTTCAAATATGGCTACTTTAATAGCAAGGTGTGTATGACATACAAGATTGTAAGTGTCTATAAGGTCCTTTAGTAGTGGCCACTGGCCACGGGGTCCTTGCAAAATACTATTAAAAGTTGCTTAAGGCCACCTCTAGACTCATATCTAAAAACACAATCTACTCATTTAGGAATAAGATTTCTGGAATACCTGCCCAGAGAAGAGTCCTCCCTGTTGAGTGGTTTACATATAGCTTGTACAGTAGCTGTAGTGGTGGAGCGACAGAGGGACACAGGGAAAACCAGAAAAGGGTTACGCTATAGGACAAAAGAGCAACCTGAAGGTTCATGCCTTGCCCTGGGACCATAATGTCTACAGCGCAACTGTAATTAGTGATTTGCTAATCATTAAGAACTGCACTCAAGCATTGCCGTTTAAGCGGTACTGGGGCCCTGGGGAATAGGTAACCTGCACCCCCAGCTAAGTCAGTTCCTGGAGCTCCTGAGCCAGCTGGCCCCACCTTCATGGTCTCTTTTGGACTGCTGCCCGAGGTCCCTGAGTCTTTGACAGTGTGTGGCTAGCCTTTCACTGTGTGTCTTATTCCCCAGTCCCCTTCTGCAGTGCAGTGTGCAGTCCCAGCACCACCGGTGTGTGATATGGGTGCCTGCACTTTTGCAGAGTATTAGGAGAACTGGGTGCAGCAAAAACGCTATCTGCGGCTCCTGATGCTGCTAACTTGGACGACTGAGTTGTGGGGGCCGGCTCAGCTCAGGAGGCCTAAGTTGAAGTGGCCCGCGCTGTGTGTGCGGAAGGGCCCGATGGTTGGCACCTAGCCTTGCCCTCCTGCCTTTCCTGCTGCTGTTGCCTCACTTCCACCACCACAAGTCAGTGCAGTCACACACATGCCACAGTACCCAGCGGCAGTGACCAGACATTTAATTTTTAAAGCTGCTATAGGGGGCACTTGGGAGGTCCTTATAGACAGACTCTGGGGTCCTGATGCAATTGCCCTCATTGCCTTAGTTGTAGTGCCGGCCCTGCCCTCCAGACTAAAGAGTGCATTTATTTGAAGATCTAGATTTATTGCATCTTTTCAACCACCCATCCTTTGGATGCCATCTGTTTATGTGGCACAGGGGATGAAATGAAGTTGGGGTCTACCGCTTTATGCCTTTGTGAAACTGTGATAAATGTAATTGGAAGAAAGTGCAATTGAGTTCCTAAGCAACAAGCCAGAGCTAAGCTACAGGTAAACCAGAGCACAAGGGGACAGAGCCCGGCAACATCTTCCAGCATTTCCTCTAGGAAGGGCTACAGCTAAATGAGTTGGTCTTTGGAGTAGTTGACAACAGTTAGGTTGAATGAACATTGTTTGGGTAGATGTCGATGTTTACTTCTTGAATTTGGGAGCGATCCCATTTTCCAAAGAGAAAAGCTACAAGGCTGCCGATATAACATTCATTTTATCAGGGTTGTAAAGAGCGCAGCATTGTACATAAATTCTGCCTCTGCAGGGGTTCTGCCTAACCCACTATTTATTCAGGTAGGGAAGACAAAAGTGTGTATACAAATGTCTTTCATAAAGCAGCAGGAACACAGGCAGGGTGGTGCGTACTGGATATTTAGGACAAGAGAGAGCATAGCTGTTGTGACAGTTAAGGGCTTAAGCTGACAGGATGCGTTATCTCTTGTTAAAGAGGTCCCCGCTGATCACTTTGCTTGTGTACAGATGTTGTGACTAAGCAGCGAGGCAGATACACAGATTACACAGAATCGGCTTATGGCTGCAGCACCAGGAAATAAAGTACTTATCCAGCGGGCTGACTTATCTATTAGAAAAATAGAGAAAAAAGGAGTGGTGAGGTGTCTGGCGAGGAGGAGCATCTGGTGAATGCAAGGAGAACTCTGTGGTGGCAAAGTGGCGCAAGACACACGAAGTATAGCAGTTCCCATTGGCCAAAGTGCACTCAGTCATCTCGTTGTTCATATTATGTGACCAGCTCCCTAATGGATTGTATGTGCTGGGAGGCCTTGTAAAACAGAGGTGATCATTACAGCAGACTGCACAGCCATCTAGTAAAACATGCTATACATCACACTGTATAGACACAATACATCTTCATTCAGCCTTGCTCTCTCAGGTGGCAAAGAGAAGCCCTTTCTAGCACAAAAATATTCAGAGAACAAAAGCTGTGTGATAATTCTAGATTATAGAGTTATTTCAAAACACAGGCCGTCCAGGCAAAGGCCTCTGGCACCCTCTAGTGTACAAAACACTAATAATGTATTTATGGAATCCTGTTTCAGGCAGTCTGTAATGCACAGCCCCAGTGTTTGTGTAATGTATTCCAGCTTGCCAGGGTCTTCTGTAGTGTATTCTAATGTTCCATGTAGTGTACTCCTTAGGCAATGCTATTGTAGTTCCCACAGTGGAGTGCATCCCTCTTGTCCTACCCCTCTTTATCAACTGTATGTAACTTCAGGAACTGCATTCAGAATTGCTGCCGTGTTATAGCCAAATGGGGTTCACACCAAATAATATTTTAATTGATTTTTTTTTTTTGTTTATCACTATACGTTCTAAGAAGTTTCTTAATTAACAGAAATTATTTATGGTAGAATATGAAATGTTCTGTGGAAAATGGCTGTGCTAAACAAATGCATAATAACAAATAAGACATTCGCTTGACAGCATTTTTACACGAGTCTATTTTTACTTCGGTGCTAAATAGTACAAATCCAAACATAATTCAGTCAATACCTGCTGCAGCCACCACCAGTTATCTAGAAGGAATCGCCACATGGAAAAGATCTCAAGAGTCAAGATAGACTATACAGGCACTTTTGTGTAATGCAGCACAAGCTCTGTAATGTAACAAGCTCTATCTTCAGCAGGGCCGGATTTCTGGAAAGGCCACAAAGGTCACGGCCTAGGGCGATAAAATCAGATAAGATAAGAAGGGCGGCATGACTTGGAGAGAGAAGAGGTCATATGTCAAAATTAATCACCTCTTCTGGTCCCGCAGCGCAGCCAGCCAGCGCCCTGCTCTGCACTAATAGCTGAATTCCAGAGTTCCCCAATTCCAGCAAGTCTCTCTCTCAATCAACATCTGCTGTCACCTCATCTGATGATCAATTCCTCTTATCATGATCATACAAGTTGATGTGAGAAATACCAGGGATTTACATTACAAAGCAGATAGAACTAAGTTCCGCTGAGTTTTAATGTAGGCATTCAAAGACATCAGTGAACCCTGCTAATTTCTTCACTTTCTCCTTTACAGTTGTGACACACTGACCCCAGCAGCTGTAAATTACACTTTCTTATCTCTAGTCTACTTAAATTTATGGCTTTAGGGTTTTTTTTTTCTTCCTAGCCAGCAGTGGTCTCAGTTAACTCTTTCCTGACTCATTTTCTGTTCCTACCATCTATGAGAGGAATAAAAATGCTGTTTGCTTTACTTTCATTGCTAAACTGTCACTGTCACCTGAGCTGTTACTACCTCTATGCTAGTCTGTATAGTTTGGCATCCTTCTCCTTTCCTGTAGCAGTAAAACATTGTACCATTTTAGCCATCAGCGAAAGCAGAGAGTTTTGAATGAGGATGATACCATTTATTGGCTTAAAAGAAAAAAAGTAATCTTTCTGTGAATAAGCCTTCTTAAGACTTTGTTCCCGTATACTGTCCATATGTTAGAGCAAACCACCATATGTACTTTCAGCATTCAAAAGAGATACATAGATTTTTCAAATATAAATAAATATTCAGATGCTTTAAAGTGGAGCTGACCTCTTGCACAGGACAGAAGGAAAACATAGAAAAAACTACCTTGTATTTTTTTAGAGAGCCTGTGTAATTCCCCCTCATCTGTATCTAATCTGACGTTGTAATTTGATCTCTCCTGTGTCCCCTGACTGCCACAACATCTAAGCTAATTTGAAAGCACAGGATGTTAACAATATGTCTGCTTCCATGAAAGCAGGAAGTAGACACTGACGATTTATTGCAGGATTTGTATCAGCTGTAACAAAGAAATGTTTTTTAAAGGTTATATTATTGTGTATCTTTTGAAGCAGAGAGGAAGTTCTGAGTTCAGGTCCGCTCTAATTACAACCAAACATCCAAAGTGGGTATTGACAGGATGTTTGCTACTTACCTGTTCTCTGTTTCTCTCCATTGAGCTGTCCTGTCACCTGTTTGTGGCTATGACTGCAGCCAGTCGCACAGAGGACAAAGAAGCAGCGCATGCTCTGGCCACTCACGCTCCCTGTCACCTGTCTGTGGCTCTGACTGCAGCTAGTTTCACATAGGACAAAAAAGCAGTGCATGCTCTGGCCACTCGCGCTCCCTGTCACCTGTTGGTGGCTCCGACTGCAGCCAGTCGCACAGAGGACAAAGAAGCAGCGCATGCTCTGGCCACTCGCGCTCCCTGTCACCTGTATGTGGCTATGACTGCAGCCAGTCACACAGAGGACAAAGAAGCAGCGCATGCTCTGGCCACTCACGCTCCCTGTCACCTGTTTGTGGCTCTGACTGCAGCCAGTCTCACAGAGGACAAAGAAGCAGTGCATGCTCTGGCCACTCACGCTCCCTGTCACCTGTATGTGGCTATGACTGCAGCAAGTCTCACAGAGGACAAAGAAGCAGCGCATGCTCTGGCCACTCACGCTCCCTGTCACCTGTATGTGGCTATGACTGCAGCCAGTCGCACGGAGGACAAAGAAGCAGCGCATGCTCTGGCCACTTGCGACTTGCGCAAGTTTTCTGCTCCTGCCCAGATGTGCACAGCAACCAACGCCAGTATAGTGTTATGCATTCTTGACAAGTACATATATCAGCGTCATTTCTCAAGTATGCATTCCCAGAACACTATTGGCTGCTGTGCACATTCGGGCAGGAGCACAAATTGCAGGAATTATTGAGCAGGCAGAGCATCCTCTGATTCTTGGCTGAATGGGAGGCAGAGCAGCACAACTGAAATGAGCCCATTCAAACCAATGATCGATAGTCAGTGTTGGTCAGAATGTTTTTTGGTAGTGGTGGTGGCGGCGGGGGGGGGGGGGCGGTAGATGACAGCAGGCCTAGGGCACTGGAAAGTACAAATCCGGCCCTGATCTTCAGTGGTGTAGCTAAGGAGCTATGGGCCCCAGTGCAAGGTTTACTTCGGTGCCCCCCAAGCTCTCTATACATAACAATTGATCCGGTGCACCAAAACCTGCCAAGGACAACAGATGAAGTCGTGGCATACGCTGAAACCGGTAGTGACATAGACAGGCATTCAGCGTGACGAGTCAATGTCCCCCTCATCTCCTGCTTCACCACACGAACAACGTGGAATTAGCTGTAGCGATCCCAGGTCCTGGCCAGACCGAGGGAAGGATAACGGATCGTGGGCGGCCTCTGATATGCGCTGTAACTACCTTTTAAATGTAAGTGCAATATATTGTTTTTGCGGAAATAAGGTTAATGCACCATCGGAGCGCTCTTGGTTTCTTCTTGTTCAGTTTGTTAATGAGCACTACTATTCAAAGCATCTACAGAAGAGATGGTTACCAGCACAGTGACAGGACCAATAAAGAGCTAATACTGTGGATGAGGATGGGCCCCACTAAAGATAGACAGTGGCATAGCAATAGGGGTTGCAGAGGTTGCGACCGCATCAGGGCCCTTGGGACAGAGGGGCCCCAAGGGCCCTGACGCGGCCGGTCGCAACCTCTGCACCCCCTATTGCTATGCCACTGTCTATCTTTAAAGCAAACCTGAACTGAAAATTAAAAAGTAAAGATAAACATACACAGGTCATACCTCCCGTATAGTTTACTCATCAATCTCTTTATACTCTCCTGGGTCCTGTTTTGTCCACTGTGATCAATGGAATTCTCCATCCTCCATTTTGAAAATGGCGATTACCCCATAACCTCTTCCTGTAATATCGCCCACTTGAGCCATGGGAAAACATGGTCATTACCTTGCTCATCAGTCGTCCTTTTCAGTTATAACTGACAGCAACTGATATAGTTCAGTTCTACCAAAATCTTGTCAGAACTGGAAAGAATCATTGTTAGAAGAAATTACTGAGCTTCTGTGAGGAACTGACGCCGAGGTAAGTATGTATGGTAATATTACAAGTATACACTCTACCTTAGGCCATTACACCTTCGACCTCTGGCCCAGTTGTACTCCTTACTAGATAACCTAAACATGGACTGCCTCTATGTATACTGCATACTTCCTCACCTCTTATTTTCCGCCATTCCCTAAGGGCCCGTTTCCACTATTGCGAAACTGCATGAGTTGTCCGCATGCGGATTCGCATAGCCAATACAAGTGGATGGCCCTGTTTCCACTGGTCAGTAATCCTGAGCGTTTTTCTGTGCGGGAGAAATCTGCACGGAAGAGCCATCAGAATCCGCACCCCGCTATGCGAATCGCCACTAATGTATTTAATAGGGAAATCGCATGCGGTTTTGGTGTATTTTACCGTGATTTCGCATGCAATTTCGCATATAAACTAATGTTAAATCACACAGGCAGTGACATGGTTAAAATCGCATAAATACTAACCTATGCAAAATCGCGGTAAAATATGCATGCGGAATCACACCCGAATGCGATTTCGTCAGCGGGGAATGAGTGGCAATTCCGCACCGCACAAGTGGAAACCGGCCCTCAGATTGTAAGCTCACAAGGGCAGCGCTCTCACCCTTTTACATCTTGGAATTTGTTATTCATTTCATAGCTTGCACACCGTTATACATTTTATTTATTACGTTACATTTGTCATTGTAATTATCAATTCTGTATTTTGTATCAGTGTCCATATTTTATGCATACCGTTGTCTGTATTATGATGTACCCCTTGTTTGTTTTTCTAACTCTGTACAATACCACAGAACATGTTGGCGCTTTATAATTCAATAATAATGGGTCCCTACTCGCTCCAGGGAGCCTGTGTGGGGTCCAGCATCAGCCACTGCATGGACTCTTCATTTATTTTATAGTGGCAGTCATGAATACATGTCACTTTGGCCCTGTGCCATTTCTGTCCCCTGTACCTCCTCTGTGCTCCCCTGTGCCTCCAGTGTCCCCTGACCGCTGTATCACCTCTGTGCCCCCCTGTGCTTTCTATGTACTCCGCTGTGCCACCTCTGCCCCCCCCCCTTCCTTTGTGCCTCCTTCTGTCCCCCTTTGTGCCTCCTCCTGTTCTAGTGATGATTCTGATGTCCAATACACAGTGTTTTACAGATAGCGCTTCAATCCCCACATGCTTTAAAGAGTCACGAGGTGTGTAGAAACTGATTGGGAGGAGCCTAGTGCAGAAGAAGGTGGCAGAAATTCAGAGCGACGGTATGAGGAAACGGCTTAGCACCACACATCACGGCTGTTAGCCATGGAGACCGCACAGGGAAGAAGCCTACTCCAAACGCTCCACAATCCTGATTATACTGCTGTACATGTCAGTGTGACATTTTAATAAAGTATCACTATATATTAAACATTTTGCAATGAAAGCGTTTTTGCTTAAAGGAAACCTTAACTAAGGGGAGGGGAAAAAAAAAAAAAAAGGAGTTTAACTTACCTGGGACTTCTACTGGCCCCCTGCAGATGACTTGTGCCCGCGCCCAGACAAACCAATTCTTCAGTCCCCTGCAGAGAGCTACCATAGTTTCATTTCTGGCCAGTTGGTGGCCACTCGTGCATCCTCGATCACGCTCCCATCGCCATATTGCGCATGCTCAGGAAGGCAACGTGAGCAAGGATGGGGCAGCCAGGCGCAGTGGCCGGCCTACTGGTCAGATGGCTGAAATGAAACTGGCTGCCTGCGAGGGACCGGAGGATCGGTTTGTCCGGGCACGGGCACAAGACGTCTGCAGGTGGTCAGTAGAAGCCCCAGGTAAGAAACTCTTCTCTTGCTTGACATCCACTCCGTCTCCCCCCCCCCCCCCCCACTGCCCCAGTTAAGGTTCCCTTTAAGACTGATCAGCAAAAACTCGGTATACAGAGGCGCCAGAGTAGAGTAAAACGTTTTAAAAACCGCTTAAAAGGAGAGGGGGATGTTAAAGTGGACTCACCTCCCTCTTACAAAAAAAAAAAACTCACTTGAGTCTCTATAAAATAGAATTGTCAAGTAATTTATTCAACTCCACAGTTATAAATTACTTGACAATTCTATTTTATTGAGACTCAAGTGAGTTTTCTTTTTTTTGTAAGAGGAAGATGAGTCCACCTTAACATCCCCCTCTCCTTTTAAGCGTTTTTTAAAACGTTTTACTCTACTCTGGCGCCTCTGTATACCGAGTTTTTGCTGATCTTCTAGTCCACCCTGGGTGGAGGGGTGCATCCCCATCTACTATCTACAGAGCGACTTCTTAACCTGAGTGGGGTCAGGTCCTAATGCTCCCCACCTGCATTTAAAGTGGTTGCCTATTGGTAACCCGTGTTTGTGAGTATATATATACATAAAATTGTATTGAACTCTTCATTTTACCTGACAATACTGCACCATATTGGGCTCTCGATTCTCTTCTTGTTTTTAAGCACACCTTTAAGACTGAGGCACTGAGAACCAATAAGTCTGCACATCATATGTTATGGTGAATTGACTTGAACAGGAGTGCAGTATTCAGGGCCGGATTTCTGGAAAGGCCACAAAGGTCACGGCCTAGGGCGATAAAATCAGATAAGATAAGAAGGGCGGCATGACTTGGAGAGAGAAGAGGTCATATGTCAAAATTAATCACCTCTTCTGGTCCCGCAGCGCAGCCAGCCAGCGCCCTGCTCTGCACTAATAGCTGAATTCCAGAGTTCCCCAATTCCAGCAAGTCTCTCTCTCAATCAACATCTGCTGTCACCTCATCTGATGATCAATTCCTCTTATCATGATCATACAAGTTGATGTGAGAAATACCAGGGATTTACATTACAAAGCAGATAGAACTAAGTTCCGCTGAGTTTTAATGTAGGCATTCAAAGACATCAGTGAACCCTGCTAATTTCTTCACTTTCTCCTTTACAGTTGTGACACACTGACCCCAGCAGCTGTAAATTACACTTTCTTATCTCTAGTCTACTTAAATTTATGGCTTTAGGGTTTTTTTTTTCTTCCTAGCCAGCAGTGGTCTCAGTTAACTCTTTCCTGACTCATTTTCTGTTCCTACCATCTATGAGAGGAATAAAAATGCTGTTTGCTTTACTTTCATTGCTAAACTGTCACTGTCACCTGAGCTGTTACTACCTCTATGCTAGTCTGTATAGTTTGGCATCCTTCTCCTTTCCTGTAGCAGTAAAACATTGTACCATTTTAGCCATCAGCGAAAGCAGAGAGTTTTGAATGAGGATGATACCATTTATTGGCTTAAAAGAAAAAAAGTAATCTTTCTGTGAATAAGCCTTCTTAAGACTTTGTTCCCGTATACTGTCCATATGTTAGAGCAAACCACCATATGTACTTTCAGCATTCAAAAGAGATACATAGATTTTTCAAATATAAATAAATATTCAGATGCTTTAAAGTGGAGCTGACCTCTTGCACAGGACAGAAGGAAAACATAGAAAAAACTACCTTGTATTTTTTTAGAGAGCCTGTGTAATTCCCCCTCATCTGTATCTAATCTGACGTTGTAATTTGATCTCTCCTGTGTCCCCTGACTGCCACAACATCTAAGCTAATTTGAAAGCACAGGATGTTAACAATATGTCTGCTTCCATGAAAGCAGGAAGTAGACACTGACGATTTATTGCAGGATTTGTATCAGCTGTAACAAAGAAATGTTTTTTAAAGGTTATATTATTGTGTATCTTTTGAAGCAGAGAGGAAGTTCTGAGTTCAGGTCCGCTCTAATTACAACCAAACATCCAAAGTGGGTATTGACAGGATGTTTGCTACTTACCTGTTCTCTGTTTCTCTCCATTGAGCTGTCCTGTCACCTGTTTGTGGCTATGACTGCAGCCAGTCGCACAGAGGACAAAGAAGCAGCGCATGCTCTGGCCACTCACGCTCCCTGTCACCTGTCTGTGGCTCTGACTGCAGCTAGTTTCACATAGGACAAAAAAGCAGTGCATGCTCTGGCCACTCGCGCTCCCTGTCACCTGTTGGTGGCTCCGACTGCAGCCAGTCGCACAGAGGACAAAGAAGCAGCGCATGCTCTGGCCACTCGCGCTCCCTGTCACCTGTATGTGGCTATGACTGCAGCCAGTCACACAGAGGACAAAGAAGCAGCGCATGCTCTGGCCACTCACGCTCCCTGTCACCTGTTTGTGGCTCTGACTGCAGCCAGTCTCACAGAGGACAAAGAAGCAGTGCATGCTCTGGCCACTCACGCTCCCTGTCACCTGTATGTGGCTATGACTGCAGCAAGTCTCACAGAGGACAAAGAAGCAGCGCATGCTCTGGCCACTCACGCTCCCTGTCACCTGTATGTGGCTATGACTGCAGCCAGTCGCACGGAGGACAAAGAAGCAGCGCATGCTCTGGCCACTTGCGACTTGCGCAAGTTTTCTGCTCCTGCCCAGATGTGCACAGCAACCAACGCCAGTATAGTGTTATGCATTCTTGACAAGTACATATATCAGCGTCATTTCTCAAGTATGCATTCCCAGAACACTATTGGCTGCTGTGCACATTCGGGCAGGAGCACAAATTGCAGGAATTATTGAGCAGGCAGAGCATCCTCTGATTCTTGGCTGAATGGGAGGCAGAGCAGCACAACTGAAATGAGCCCATTCAAACCAATGATCGATAGTCAGTGTTGGTCAGAATGTTTTTTGGTAGTGGTGGTGGCGGCGGGGGGGGGGGGCGGTAGATGACAGCAGGCCTAGGGCACTGGAAAGTACAAATCCGGCCCTGGCAGTATTCCATTGTTGCTGACAAGGAGGATCCCAGAAGTTGAGGGTAACCTATGTAATGCCCCACAGGAGTGATTAGATTATTGCAATCACACAGTCTACACAAATTGGTGAGTTTCATTCCGTGTGGGGTTAGAGCTCATGATTGGTGGAAGATTCAGTCACATAATAGACGTTGAAGCAATATCTGGAAAACACTGTGTATTAGAATTTATGAATTGCTCATCTGCTGCTAGAAGCGCAGCCATCCGAACAGATATTGGACTTTTAGTTTTTGGATATATAGGATTGTATCATTTTAGCTGATTGATAATTGGCCACATATCACACGTGAAGCAGAGAAGCATTTGTGGTGGGATGTGTTTAACATCCTATCATAGGCCCGGTGCACACCAAAAACCGCTAGCAGATCCGCAAAATGCTAGCAGATTTTGACATGCTTTTTCTTATTTTTCTGTAGCGTTTCACCTAGCATTTTGCGGTTCTGGGAAGTGTTTTTGGTGTAGTAGATTTCATATATTGTTACAGTAAAGCTGTTACTGAACAGCTTCTGTAACAAAAACGCCTGCAAAACCGCTCTGAACTGCCGTTTTTCAGAGCGGTTTGCGGTTTTCCTATACTTTACATTGGAGGCAGAAAAACGCCTCCGAAATCCAAAATCTGCAGCAGCCCGGGAGTATGGGAGGGAGGATCTGAAAACGCGACCGAACCGCTCTGGTGTGCATTAGGCCGTAGAGCACAATTTGGGTTAAGAGACACCCCAGTGTGAATAAAATTGAATTAAAAACAAGATAAAATCGAAAAAAAAAAAAAATTAGGTGGCTTACCTCATTTTTAGGCCGATCAGCAAAGGAAGCCTCTCTCCAGGCTCTCTTTGGTGCAACATTCCTTTAGGCACCGCCACTTCCTTAGTTCCCACCTCAACCCGTGTCTAAGGCTCGGTTCACATTAGCGGTCGCCGTCCGGAATCGCCGTGCCGGAGCCGGACCGCATGCAGAACGGACGGAACGGACGCACGGCATAGCAATGAAAGCCTATGCGTCCGTTCACATGCGTCTGTTTCGTCCGGACCGGATCCAGACTCCGGCATAAGACCCAACATGCGCTATTTTTTGGTCCGGCTCCTCCGGCAGCCGTATCCGGAGCGGAGCCGGACTGCACCATCCGGCCAATACAAACCAATGAGAACCGGAGAGCGCACAACACACTGGCTAAAAATCCGGATGTTCCCCCCCACTTCCTATGCGTATTGAAGCGGCGATTTTGGATGGGGACACATGGGCAAGCATTTTGGAGTGGAGCAGCAGTGATTTTAAACGTGCTGGAGATGTTGGCAGTATGTCGGAGGTGGAGGTGAGTGCTAAACAGCGGAGGGCCTGATTCCACAGGTCCACCTTCTGCTGACCTCCCAGACCCCAACATTTTCATTCCTTTTCTACTATCTTTTGCCAAACGGATCCGGATCGCATCCTGATGAACACCTGATGCAAACTGACCGGATCCGGATCGGATCCGGATCAGAACCGTACGGTTCCGATCCGGATCCGGTCAGGTCATCCGGTCCGTTTGGCAGAGAACCGCAAGTGTGAACGGGGCCTTACACCAGGACCTGAGAGGTCAACCTTTTTTGGTGCTAGACGGGGAGGTGAAACGAGTAGAGTTGTCCTCATGGGGGCAATTCTTGCAGAAGTACCTGCGTTGGCCGGGGCAAGTCAAATTTCGTGAAAAAGCCTGCAGGCTCAATAACGCAGAATGTGAGGCTACCATTCAGAAGATCCACCCTGAAGCCCAACCGATAGTTCCGGTGGCTGAAGGAAAGGTTTGGTTTTTTAACATAAAGTCTAATGATACATTCAAGGTATATTCTCATAATTGTTCCGATAAGGGGGAGTTTCCAAGGGGAACATATTGGGTGAGCGGAGATCCCATATGGATCCAGTTATCCAGGTTGGATGACGTTATTTCTCAAATTGTTAAGAGAATTCTTAAAGGGAACCAGAGAGGATTCAATATACATACCTGGGGCTTCCTCCAGCCCCATACGCACGGATCGCTCCCACGCCGCCGTCCTCCGCTGCCTGGATCCGCCGCCACCGGGTCCCGTCATTGCCGCGAGTCGGCAAGTCGGCCGGCGGACGCGGCCAATTCTCCGCATTACAGGGTGCTCTCTCTCCATACAGATACGCATGTGGCTGCTTACTGCGCTGCCGCATGCGTACATGTATGGAGGGAGCCCCTGTGATGCGGACAATTGGCCGCGTCCGCCGGAAGTGACGGGCCCGGTACCGGCGGATCCAGGAAGCTGAGGACGGCGGCGTGGGAGCGATTCAGGCTTATGGAGCTGGAAGAAGCCCCAGGTATGTATAAAATCATTTTCTTTATTCAACCCCCCGTTCCTCTCTGGTTCCCTTTAAGGTCAAAGTTTCACGGGAAGTTCCCATCCTGAAAGATAACACGACATGGGACAAAGGGGAACAGGTTTTGACCCAAGATGACCACATTTTGTTACAAAGGTTAAACAAACAGTACACTAAGTTAGAGGTAAGATTTCACCATGATCCAGGTGATTTTAACGAGGTAGAACAGACAAATAAGCAGGTGAGTTCCAGTCTGACCTGGTGGAAAAGGTTTCCGGTGATGTTCCAGGGACACTCGGACTGGGCCTCTGCAGTTCCAAAGTTCTTCCTACACCCACTGGTCGTCTGGATGGGGATGACAACTTTAGGCATCATTATCCAGGTGAGGTTGCGTGTTAAAATTACGTAAAACAAATTAACCTGGTCCAGAGCTTGGTGCCTCATAAACAATCTCATGAACCAATATTTTTAAATTAAGGGATATACAGGGTTACGGGTATAGGTTTAGTAGTACTGGTGATGGAGTTGATTGTATAAAGGCGTTCTTTTAGAAGGCACCTGGCACTGCTCCATTGAGTAACAAACACACAAGTTTCAGTTTTCTGTGGTCATGCAAGTTTGTGAGTGATACGCAAGTGACGCAAATGCTGAGCAGGTGGTATAGAGGGACTTAGAAGTAGGGCCTCCCCAGAGAGCCTGGTTACAGGAAGACCAAGAGGTCATGCTCTCTCTCTCTTCAAGGGGTAACCACCGAGAGCAGAGAAGTTGTGTGAGCACGAACAACGAAAAGTGAAACAAAGAAAGAAACCAGGTACTGGTAGGTTCAGAAGCTGGGATCTGCGGGTCAAGCCGTTTTAGGGGGGATTGTTATAATTTAAGTAGGCCTCAGTTATTTGGACTGAGTTAGTCAAAAAGGCTTGAGGAGCAGACCTGCCCTTTAAGGGATTTTCTCTTAATGAGAAAATCTGCAGTTCTGTCAGCAGACCTAGAACATACCAAGAAGCTGTTCTGTGGACAAGTACGCAGGTCTCGCTGACCTCAGCTTGTACCCCACTGGAACAATAAACATCAGCCATATTTAATAAACATTCACCTTCCAGTAAGTAAAGGAAAGGTGACATTAAATATTAATCGAGTGGGTGGGTATTATGACACCACGAGGTGGCCCAACCAATAGTCTGGTCTAGGGGGGGGCGAATATGATGTCACAGTTAACTCTTTCCTAGTCGGTATTAAAACGGAGGTGGGCGATCAGAGCTCACTCTGCTTCATACTTTCATGCCCTCCATCTCTGACTTCTACTGACTGGAACCCAATTATTTCACTAAGTATGTTCTTCCTTTCTGTAATCTGATGTAATGTATGCTGTACATAGGTAGTCTAGATGTAACATAGAGTAGATACAAGAAGACCTGGGTACCTTCAGCAGGAAGGTACTCACGCAGCTGTAACGCAAAATGGAAGTCTGCTTTGCCAGGAGATGATAAACTGAATCTATCTGTATTTCTGTTACTTGAATAAATAACGTAAACATTGAAGAAGCCTGAGGAAGTCTATCTCCTACTTGCTGTGTTGAGAGTCAAGTGATCTCACAGTCTATGAGACGGTGGTGTCGAAGCAAGGTGATATAGTACAGGTTCTAACACTGATCGGCTATTTGCAATTGGCACTGTTATTGGCCTGAGGAAGCGGGTTTAGACCCGTGAAATGTGTTGCCTATGCTAAATAAATATTTCTTTGTTTATACAAAGATCTCGTCATTGAGGTAAGCCACCTAATTTTTTTTATTTTATCTTGTTTTTAATCAAATTCTATTCACACTGGGGTGCCTCTTTACCCAAATTGTGCTTTACGTACACCCAACACACCCTGTTGGAGGGGTCTAGACAGACCACACATGGTTTAAACCATAGCGATAATCTGTCACTTTTACCAAGGAGAGTGACCACACCCAGGTCCGGCTGGACCACCCCAAGTGGAGTCAGGTTTGTTGTCTCCGCCTGCTTCTTGTGGTCAGTTGCCCCTCTGCAACCCGCCTTTGTGAGTAGTACAATTACCTTACCTGTTGATATTCCGTATATGAAAACATATTGCGCTTTTGGGCTCCCATTTTTTTTGTCTCCTGTGCCTTTTTCTTTAGGGTGCTGATACACCCCTACTACTCTACATCCTATCGTAGAGTATTAGAACTTTATTTTTAATATTTAGATTATTGTATTGTGCTAATTTTACAGAACTCGGATTTTGCTATATAGTATAGTGCACCGCAGCAAAATGTAAATTTACTGAGTTTATAAAGTACAGGTGAAACTCAAAACATTTTGCAGAAGTCCATTTATTACAGCGATTTAACTCAAAAGGTTAAACTAAAATATGAAATAGACTCATTACATGCAAATCGAGATATTTCAAGCCTTTGTTATAATTTTGATATTATGGCTCACAGCTTATGAGAACCCCAAAAACTAAATCTCAGAACATTAGAATATTGTGGAAATGGTTCAATATTCTGGGCTCAAAGTGTCAGACTCATTTAATCAGCTAATTAATCCAAAACACCTGCAAAGGGTTCTGATTTCAGATATCAGCTTCACCTTTTAAGTTAACCACTTCAGCCTACAGCGTCGAAAATTGTATGCATCCGAGCAACGTTCACCTCCCATTCATTCGCCAATAACTTTATCACTACTTATCACAATTAATTGATCTATATCTTGTTTTTTCCGCCACCAATGAGGCTTTCTTTGAGTGGTACATTTTACAAAGAATATTTTTTTTTCTAAATTCATTGTAACGGGAACATTAAGAAAAAATAGAAAAATTCATTATTTCTCAGTTTTCAGCCATTATAGCTTTAAAATACTACATGCTACCATAATTAAAACCCATGTATTTTATTTGCCCATTTGTCCCGGTTGTTATACCATTTAAATTATGTCCCCATCACAATGTACAGCGCCAATATTTTATTTGCAAATAAAAGGTGCATTTTTTCAATTTGCATCCATCACTGTTTACAAGCTTATAATTTAAAACAGTACAGTAATACACTCGCTTGACTTGCATATTAAAAAAGTTCAGACCCTTAGGTAATTATTTATGGGTTTTTTTTCATTGTAATTTTTTTTTTAATTAAAACTTTTATGTGGGGTTTTTCAGAGTGGGGATGTAAACAGGGGATTTTAAATGAAATTTATTGTGTATATTAAAAAAAAAAAAAAAAAAAAGGTAGATGTAGTTTTACTATTTGGCCACAAGATGGCCACAGTGAGTTTTTGATTTTCTGTCTTGCAAGCGAAAGCTCTTGCTTGCAGTAACAGAAGGGGTAACGTGGGACAATCGCGGCTTTCCGGAGAAAGCCGTCGGTTTTTCTTACCGGGACATTGATCAATGAATGGGATCTGTATTCCCATTCATTGATCTAAGGGGCAGCAAAAGGCAGCGGGAGCACGCATGGCCCCGCAGCAGCTGTGCAGTCTATCTAGACGGATATATTCGTCCAGATAGACTGAAGTGGTTAATTTATTGAAATAAACGGACCTTTGTATGGTATTCTATTTTTTAACAATTTTCTCAAAAACTAAAAGGCCTTTTTGAAAAAAAAATTTTTTTACCTTCTTCCACAAAATCACGCATTTTGTTTGTAAGTCAAGCGTTTGTAAGTCAGGGACTACCTGTATTCCTTTTTTTCCTTTCACTGCTAGAATCTTTAGCATTGAGTATTTTATACAGTAAAGATCAATAGTTTGAAACTATAGAAAGGCATCCATCAGCTGTGCAATTAAAATGTCTTCTCGCAGTGTATTATATTGTGCTAAATAATGTTTTTCAAGTTCCTAAGAAGTCTGTACTGTACTGTATATATTATAGCTTGCATGCTACTGTAAATATCGGAGGATATCCTGCAGTATCCTGACCCACTTAATAGTGCTTGCCCCTGGAGTCAGAATCGCAAACTATGTCATGATTGTCCATCTCTGAATAGTAACTGCTATCTTCTCTTGTTCATGCTTACATTTTCTCCCAGGCAAGTGCAGGGAGCACAACAGAGCAGCTAATGCTGACAGCAATGCAGCCCACAGGAAGCACAGCACATAAATACAGTGCTAGTCAGTTATGAATGTGTCTGCAGGGTAGAGAACTTGTACAGCCTATAAGAACTTCATACCAGCTACTGTAGTCATCTCTGTGCAGAGGTTGTCAAATCCTGCATATGGCATAACCAAGAACACTGCATAAAATGGGATGCCTTATTTATTCTGTGCATGTGCTCCCTACATTCATCACTGTTTTTTATAGGAGTTGATTCACTAAAGCTTGGGAACATAAGAAACCCAGCAAACAAGTAGGAAATGTGTTCGAATAAGCATATAATTTGAATTCAATTTGCATGCAAGCCAGAATTGATAGTGTAGCGGTAACCAACTTTAGGGCAGGGGCGGTGGTAGTTAATTAAAATGAAACCAACATTCTACTATATGCCACTATGACTAACATTTAACATGATCACTAAGGTTTGTAGAGTACAAGACGTAGCTTTTGCAGTGTTTTTTGCAATTACTCTGAGTGTTGCACAGTCTGACCTTGGGGTTAATTTGCTGGAGTATCCACTCCTGGGAAGAACGACAAAGGTCTTGAATGTTTTACACTTGTAAATAATCTTTCTCACTACAAGATGTTGGTTTCAAATTGTTTGGAAATGGCCTTATGACCCTTCCCAAATTGATGAGCAGCAGCAATTACTTTCCTTTGTTTTTAATTTATTATTAATTCCCTGGTGCTAAAAGTAGTGATGCTATGAGAACTAGTGGAGAATTATTTTAGCTAAGTATTTGATCCACTTGATGGAAATAAAAACAGTATGACCCTCTCAAGCCACTTTCATTTGCATGCAGGCTGGTATTGGCCCAGAATGATGAGCCCGTGAGTCTGGAATATTCCACCCCCTTGCAATACCACCCCACCTGGTTCATCACACCGGGGGATACCTTGCAAGTGGGGGTAGAACATGGTCTCTCCCATTGCAAAGAACTCTAGTGAAAGGTTATGAAGAAATTGGCTCCTCCCAACATCTGGTTTTCCAAGAACAGGGCGTGGACACTAGTATGTGGAGATATTATGGTGGAAGCAATAGGGGTAGTAGGACCTCCTGCCGCCTCCCCCCCTCCCCAAAAAAAGGTACCCCATCCCCAAACTGATAAACTGTATCAGCTGGTGTTGTTTATGGAAGCCCCCCCCCCATTAACCCGCCCCCACCCAAACTTTGCACAGTTGGTCACTTGGTGATTGCAGTTCAAGGTCTGAAAAAGAGGAAGGGGCCAAAAACTGTTTCTTCTCATTGACTATTAATAGGGAAAACATACTGCCATTTTTTTTTCTTCCCCCTACATAATTTTTATTTGTAGAAAGGCAGCTTAAAGTGTAAGTGTAAATTTGTTACATTTATTGGAGAAACCCCTCCCTTCCTTTCGTATTGCCGGCAAAAAATCCGGCAAACTGGTGGAGTAGATGGTGTCCGGCAAAGGAGGAATTGCTAATGGCTGCCACCTGTATATCCCTAGTTATGCAAAGAGGAGGGTGAAAAGCATGCACTGAAATGCTCATAGACTTGAAGGAGTGTTTATTTATATTTGTATGTGTCAGAGTGGTGCAACTAAATATTTTGAATTAAAAAAATGTTTGGTTTGAGTCCGCTTTAATACATCATGCATCCGCAAAGAGGCTTAGCACCCTTGCAGGAACCTATGACCTCAGAAGTCTTAACAGCACATGTTCATTACAGCATTTTTAATGCCGCATCTGGGTGGGAAAAAGTGACATATGTGACATGGGCCAAGCCTCACCAATAGGTCTGGTTACTGACCAAAGCTACATAAGATCCATATTGGAACCAGGCTTCAAATCGAAAACTAAAAACTAAAAAGATGAAACACCAACATCACTTAAAACGCATGGCGGTCTCCATCAATGTGTCATCTAACAATGCACTTCTAGTTTTTTTTAGGGTCTCTCAACTTAGTTAACTCAAATACTCTGTAGATGATAATCACTCCACACTGCCCAAATAGCATAGTATGTATCATACATATCTTTGCTTTTGCTGCCAGTCTATCACTCTGAATGACAAGGTACCAAACGTTTGCACAGTTGGTCATAGGGCAACTGCGGAGCTAATCATTTTTTTCCCGATGAAGAAATGTAAAAATGCTGCCATTCTAACACTTTGAATGACGAGGTCACCAAACTTTGAACATTTGGTCGCTGGGAGACTCAAGTTCAAGAATAAGTGGGTGGAGCAACCAACATCCAACCAGATTTATCCCATTGATTTTAACAGGGAACTTTAAACTGCTGCAATTGGTGTTCAGAGTGCGAGACAACCTTTCATCAGAAACGTTACTAAACACAGTTAGCAGCACCACAATAGAAAGCAATGCTGACAATGCACCACCTTGTCCAACGCCTTACTTTACTTTTAGTGGATCTATCAATTTACCACTGACTATAAACTTTGTAAAGTTAACAAACCCATAGCTACAAGCTGCTGTGATACTCCAGCATGCTCAAATTAGTTGTCATTTTATCTCTGCTGACTCTGCAAAAAGCCTGCCTGTAATCAACAAAAAGGATATGTAAAACAATATGATGCATATATGATGGATTGTGGATATGCCCACCAATCTAGTCTCCAATCACTTACTCAGCATTCTCTTCAAGTCTGTTTTACAGACTTTATAAACGTATATATTTTGTAAAGTAGGTCCTCTGCAGTGGCTGTATTTTATGTTTTCCTGTATTTGTATTACTGTACCATCCTTCCACTGCTCTGGCATTCGCTCTTCTTTCTGCACCTTTAAAACCAATTCATATACTTTTTTTTTCCAAAGACTGTCTCCAACATTTGTTTTTCAACTTGGCACGTATACTACCACTTCCTGGTGATTTATCGTCCTTCAGTTTCTCTGTTGTCTCAATAATCTCAGCTGCTGTTGGCTGAGGTACTGCAGGATGAGCAGAGCAAATGCAATTCCTCTTCTCTTTCCCTTACTTGATATTCCTGGTCCTAACTCGTACAACCATCCAGGAAATATTTTCTCCTTGGCTCCATTATCTGATTGCTTTCAAAGAGTAGGTTTCCATCATAATGAAGACAGACCACATTCATTAGTATATACACATTTGTGGTATCTCAATTTTTTTTCCATAAGTCCCTGTATTTTTAATGGTGCTGTTACTGTATATGTATATTATGTATATTTACATTTCCAGCTCTCTTTACTTCTTCAATTTGAGCCATTGTTCTTCATCAGCCACACTTACTGTTGTCTAGTTCTCAGCCACTTCTGTCTATAATTTGGATGCGATTCCAGTCAATTGGTGACAGTTCGTTTTAATATATTTCTTGTCTGACAGAACTTTTTCACAGTTCCACATTTTAGACCAATTTCCTCCTGGACGCTGCACATTAGCAATTTGCTGTCTCACCTTGTTTATCTCAAAAACTATTTTAGCCCAGTGAGCCCACGTACAACGTTCACACCAATATGACTTGTATATAAATGACAAATTCAAAAATGATATTATATATTATAATTTAACACCCCCCCCCCCCCCCATGGAACTTCCCTATTAAGACGGCTATTAAAATGGCTAAAAATACTTTGTGATAGATAGAGATAATATACACACACACACATATATATATATATATATATATATATATATATATATATATATATATATATATATATATATATATATATATATATATATATATATATATATATATATATATATATATATATATATATATATATATATATATATATATATATATATATATATATATATATATATATATATATATACATACATACATACATACATATACATACACACACACACACACTTTGTCCTCCTTGACGTAGTTCTACGTCAAGGAGGACATGTGCGCTCCCTTAGCCAATCGCGTGCGCGTGCTCCCGGCCGCGGATTCATTAGCCCAGGAATCAATGAATCGGGCCATGGTGCCCGATCACTGATTCCTCTCCCCCACAGAAAAAGTGACAGCTTCTCTCGGAAGCTTCGCTTTTTCTGACTCCTCTGTCCCTCTAAGCGTACATTGTACGCTTAGAGTGACGTCATGTAAACAAACTCTAAAAGTAAAACTACATCTAAACGTAAAAAATAAATAAAAATTCACATATATTTACCCGAAACAAATACTATTTATACCCCACCCTCCCAAAAACACCCACATAAAATATTTAATAATAAAAAATAAAAAACCCAAAACAAAACACATATTTACCTAAGGTCTAAACTTTTTAAATATCCATGTTGTTGCCTGTCCTTAGCAGTGGTTTCCTAGCAGATATTCTACCATGAATGCCTGATTCACACAGTCTCCTCTTAACAGTTGTTCTAGAGATGTGTCTGCTTAGAACTCTGTGTGGCATTGACCTGGTCTCTGATCTGAGCTGCTGTTAACCTGCGATTTCTGAGGCTGGTGACTCAGATGAACTTATCCTCCACAGCAGAGGTGACTCTTGGTCTTCCTTTCCTGGGGCAGTCCGCATGTGAGCCAGTTTCTTTGTAGCGTTTGATGGTTTTTGAGATGGCACTTGGGGACACTTTCAAAGTTTTCCCAATTTTTCAGACTGACTGACCTTCATTTCTTAAAGTAATGATGGTGAACTCATTTTTCTTTACTTAGAATTTGTATTATGACAAGAAAAAAGCAGCTAACAGTCTATTCAGTAGGACTATCAACTGTGTATCCACCTAACTTCTCCACAACGCAACTGATGGTCCCAACCCCATTTATAAGGCAAGAAATCCCACTTATTAAACCTGACAGGGCACATCTGTGAAGTGAAAACCATTTCAGGTTACTACCTCTTGAAGCTCATCAAGAGAATGCCAAGAGTGTGCAAAGCAGTAATCAAAGCAAAAGGTGGCTACTTTGAAGAACCTAGAATATGACATATATTCAGTGGTTTCACACTTTTTGGTTATGTACTATACTTCCACGTGTTAATTCATAGTTTGGGTGCCTTCAGTGTGAATCTACAATGTTCATAGTCATGAAAATAAAGAAAACTCTTTGAATGAGAAGGTGTGTCCAAACTTTTGGTCTGTTGTGACAATGTGTAGCAACTGAGGTCCGAGTACTGGTGATCTGCAGTATCACCAGTAATACGGATACTATATCTGATTATTATGTGATCTGCAGAATCACAAATAATACAGATATAGAATAGCAGGTAACCAACTTTAATTGTATGTGTGGGAAGTGATTGGTGCACACAGTAGTACTCCGAAGGTTCCCACGCTAACCTCCCAGGCAGGGGAGATCAGGTAAGGATCTACGGAGAAACCTCACCAGTGGCAATGGGCCCACTGGCGAGTAGGAGCGTCAGACAGGAATAGGTCGGCAACACACTGGCAGGTACAGTACAAAATAGATAGGCAGAAGCAGAGTGAGGGACAGGGAAAAGTCGGCAACAGGATCAGAAGTCTAAAGTACAAAATCAGTGAGCAGGTACAGAGTCAGATCAGGCAGGGTTTGGCAACGATATCAGATGGCCGTAGTACAGAATCAGAGAGCGAGAACTTAGTCGGGAACGAGCAGTGTTAACAATAATACAACAATATTAATCCTAGTCTTAGGTGTGTAATCCTTAGCAACAACACCTGGGATCTAGTCTAAGGTCTGAGCGCTAGCACAGGGGTGTTCACGACAACAGACAGCGAGCTACTGACAGCTCGCTGTCTTTATGCTGGCTGAGGAGCCCAGGGGAACGCCCCCCTCAGGCGGCCAATCAGGGGCGATATGCTCTCCCTGCGACGTCAGCTGACCAGAGGGTCAGCTGACTCGCCTTCGGGAGGCGTAAATCTCCCGACGCTGCCCGGGCGCGCGCACTAGTCTCTCAGTGTGCGCGCGAGAGAGACCAGCGCGCAGCGAGGCAGAGAGGGCGGCGGGGACGGACGGAACGGCGTCCCCGCCGCTCGTTACATCTGTACTGTATATACAGCGGCTTGCAAAAGTATTCAGCCCTCTTGAAGTTTTCCACATTTTGTCACATTACTGCCACAAACATGAATCAATTTTATTGGAATTCCACATGAAAGACCAATACAAAGTGTTGTACATGTGAGAAGTGGAACGAAAATCATACATGATTCCAAACATTTTTTACAAATAAATAACTGCAAAGTGGGGTGTGCGTAATTATTCAGCCCCCTTTGGTCTGAGTGCAGTCAGTTACCCATAGACATTGCCTGATGAGTGCTAATGACTAAATAGAGTGCACCTGTGTGTAATCTAATGTCAGTACTAATACAGCTGCTCTGTGATGGCCTCAGAGGTTGTTGAAGAGAATATTGGGAGCAACAACACCATGAAGTCCAAAGAACACACCAGACAGGTCAGGGATAAAGTTATTGAGAAATTTAAAGCAGGCTTAGGCTACAAAAAGATTTCCAAAGCCTTGAACATCCCATGGAGCACTGTTCAATAGAGTTGGGCCGAACCTCCGATTTTAGGTTCGCGAACCGGGTTCGCGAAGTTTCGCGGAACGTTCGGTTCGCGTTAAAGTTCGCAAACCGCAATAGACTTCAATGGGGATGCGAACTTTGAAAAAAAAAATTATGCTGGCCACAAAAGTGATGGAAAAGATGTTTCAAGGGGTCTAACACCTGGAGGGGGGCATGGCGGAGTGGGATACACGCCAAAAGTCCCCGGGAAAAATCTGGATTTGACGCAAAGCAGCGTTTTAACCACTTCCCGACCGCCCACTACACAGGGGCGGCGGGGAAGTGGAGCCCTGCAGGACGGCCTCACCCACAGAGGCGGCAGTCCATTTAAGGGCATGGGCGGAGCGATCGCGTCATCCGTGACGCGATCCTCCGCCCGGGATCGAAGCACGGGCATTTTGTCTCCGCTCGCCGGCCACTTAGCAGAGCCGGCGAGCGGAGGAATCCGCAGGATCCACCAATCAGGGAGTATAAGGCACTTTGTTAGGTAAACAAAGTGCCTTATACGTGCTTCCTCCTCGCCTCGTGGTCTCATTGTTGCAGAGACCACCAGCGAGGAGGAACCACTTGTAAGTGACATAGCTACACTGTGTTTTTTGCCCTCAGCCTCCCTGATCACCCACCCCAGCCTTCCTACCCCCCCTGATCACCCCAGCAGACCCCTGCCCATCACCCTTGCACCCCTGTAAAACCCCCACCCCCCCCACCTGCCACTAACTAGCGACGCTGCCCCTTAGTTTAGGTCCCTAACTGCCTCCTAGTCACCCCTGATCCCCCCCCTACCTTTAGATCACCCCCACACCCCATCCCAGACTACCCCCCTGTATACTGTATACATCTGTATACAGCTACATTACCCTCTGATCCCCCTCTGATCACCTGTCTATCACCTGTCCATCAGCCCTCAGCACCCCCACCCATCAGAGCAGACCCTAACTGCCCCGCGGGGGTAACCGATCACCTGCCCAGGCCCTCGATTGCCCTCGTACCCCCCTTCTGATTACATCCCCTGCTGTTTGTTTACATCTGTCCTCCCCAGCAATCACTAACTGATCTTTGATCAGTAACCCCCTGTGTCTGCCTCTCATCAGATCAGGACTCAGTCTGCCCCGTGCAGGCTCCTGATCAACCCCCCACCCCCTCAAATCGCCCTCAGACCCCCCCCTAATCACCGTCCAAGTGCATTGTATTTGACTGTGCTGCGCTTGTATTCGATTGTGCTGCGCTTGTATTCAATTGTGGTGTAATTGTATTTGATTGTCCCGTGATCGGCTTCGATTGCCCCGTGATTGTTTGATTGCCTGAGACCCCACTTCCTGCCACACCCAACCCCACCCTCCCCCCCACCACACCCAACCCCCCCCCCCCCCCACCACCACCACCTCCAACCACCACCTTCCGAGTGCATCAGATTTGCTTGTGCTGTGATTGGAGTCGATTGTGCTGTAATTGTATTTGATTGTCCCGTGATCGACTTCGATTGCCCCGTGATTGTTTGATTGCCTGAGACCCCACTTCCCGCCACACCCAATCCCACCCTCCCCCATCACCTTCCGAGTGCATCAGATTTGATTGGGCTGTGATTGGAGTCGATTGTGCTGTAATTGTATTTGATTGTCCCGTGATCGGCTTCGATTGCCCCGTGATTGTTTGATTGCCTGAGACCCCACTTCCCGCCACACCCAATCCCACCCTCCCCCCATCACCTTCCGAGTGCATCAGATCTGCTTGTGCTGTGATTGGAGTCGATTGTGCTGTAATTGGATTTGATTGTCCCGTGATTGTTTGATTGCCTCTGAGACCCCACTTCCCACCAACCCCAATACCTCTCAAATACTCCCTTTTTGCTAGGTAGGTGCTCTTTTTTTCTGGGTAGTCTCGGAGGAAAACCCCATAAATTTAGCAATCCAAAATGGCAAGAAGGGGGCTTTCCGATGACGAGGTATACAGGTACATGGACCAGTCGGATGAGTTCTTTTGGGAAGAAAGCAGTGGTTCCCTGACCGATACTGATGACGAGGCTATGGTCCCGGCTAGAGCCAGGCGTACCAGACCCCAAGTCGTTAGACCGCAGGTGGCGCAGGATCCGCCTCAAGGGCAGCAGGGTGGTGCTAGCGCTGTTGATAGTTTTCTTGGTGAGGCAGGCACCAGCAGCGCAGCATCTCCTGGACTTAGTGCCAGTGCTTCCGTAGACCCTGACGAAGTGGTGAGCGTCAGCATGGAAGTTGAAACTGGTACGGTGGCAAGTGCAGTAGTACCCCCGTCGCAGCCACCAAGAAGAAGACGGGCCCGTAGTACCCATAGACTCCCAGAGGTGCTGGCACAACCAGATTGGCAATCCCCTGATTCCGCCGCACCCGTAGTGCCCCCTTTCACCGCCCAGTCTGGAGTCCAGGTGGCGACAGCTCATCTAGGAACGGCCCTAGACTTTTTGCAGCTGTTCATCACCCAGGTTCTCTTGGACTTAATTGTGGTTGAGACCAACCGTAAAGCCACACAATTCATCACCGAGCACCCGGAGAGCATGTATGCCCAGCCTTTCGGGTGGAAACCAGTCCAAGTTTCCGACATTAAAATCTTTTTGGCCCTTATCCTTCACTTGGGACTAATGAAACAGAATGTACTGCGGTCGTATTGGTCTACGAACCCAGTAAATCATGTTCCCTTGTACCCTGCTGCCATGTCCAGGACACGATTTGAGTCCATCCTGCGCTTCCTGCACTTCAACGACGACAAAACCTGTCATGAAAAGGGCCACCCTGCTTATGACCGGCTCCACAAAATTCGGCCCCTCATAGACCACCTGTCATCAACATTTGCAGATGCTTATATCCCTGAACAGAACATCTGCGTAGACGAGTCCCTCTTACGCTTTACCGGGCGCCTTGGCATCAAACAGTACATCCCAAGCAAGCGCGCCCGGTATGGGGTGAAACTGTATAAGCTCTGTGAAAGGGCCACAGGCTATACATGTCGTTTTAGGGTCTATGAGGGAAAAGACTCAAAATTGGAGCCGGTCGGATGCCCTGACTACCTGGGGAGCAGTGGAAAGGTTGTGTGGGACTTGGTGTCACCCTTGTTCCAGAAGGGGTACCATCTTTTTGTGGACAATTATTACACAAGTGTGGCCCTCTTTCAGCACTTAAAGTTAGAAGGAATCCAATGCTGTGGCACTGCGCGGCCTAGTCGCCAGGGCTTCCCCCAACGGCTCGTTACCACCAGACTTTTACGGGGGCAGAGGGTCGCCTTGCGTACTGAAGACCTGCTCGCGGTGAAATGGAGGGACATGAGGGACGTTTACTTTCTGTCCACCATTCACACAGACACGACAGTCCAAATTCAACGGGCAACTGCGGTCATTGAAAAGCCCCTTGTCGTCCACGAATATAATGTCAACATGGGAGGGGTGGACTTCAATGACCAGAGGTTAGCGCCCTATTTAGTTACCCGGAAAACAAGACGCTGGTATAAGAAAGTGTCTTTTTATCTGATTCAATTGGCAGTTTACAACAGCTTTGTTCTCTACAGTAAGGCTGGGAGAACTGGATCTTTCCTCCAATTTCAGGAAGAGATCATTATGGACATCCTGTATCCAGGAGGTGCCAGGCCCCCCCCCCCCCCAGATGCAACTAGCCGACTGCATGGAAGGCATTACGCCTATCAGCTTCCGTGTGCCCCAGGTCAACGCATCCGAAGAAAACGTTGCCGTGTCTGCAGCAGGGCTGGAACAAGGAGTGACACCGTTTATTATTGTCCCCGCTGTCCTGACCAGCCTGGTCTATGCGTAGGGCCGTGTTTTGAAAGGTACCACGAGCAGGTACACTATTAGAACCTAGGGAACTCCAGACACAGGAGTAGGCACACACTCAGTGGTCTTTCGCACATTGTCGCAGGGAGAGGAGAGGTAAGCTTGAAGACCAAACGGTAAGCATAAAAATGGGAAGAAGGATCGGTTTCCATGCTTGATATTGCTGATCTGTCCTGGGTTGGCGATATAAGACGGCATGTTTGAATTTCCCTTGAGTGTGGACACCCCCGGTTTATATGTGATTTGGGCCTATGATGATGCTTTAATGCCACACAGAGTCATCTCTATTGGCAGGCATATTGCTGTATCCTACAGGCATAATGCTGTATACTAAAGTTCTGAGGCCCAGTCACATAAGTTGGTGGCTCACCCTGAGTGCAGGGTGGCACGGGGTGTCTCTCTCCTGAGGTTATCACTGCCATTGATGTGGAGGAAGATCTGCCATTGATGTGGAGCAAGGTATGTTTGCCGTTCATTTTTCCTTTCAGCCCAGAGTGCATTACTTGTATACCCAATATAAGGAGTATAGCAGAAACTCCTAATACTGGCCATACATGTAATGATTGCAGAGACCCTAAAATGCCAGGACAGACTCCACAAATGACCCCATTTTGGAAAGAGGACACCCTAAAGTATTATGTGAGGTGCACGGTGAGTTCATAAAAGATTTTAGTTTTTGTCACAAGTTAGCAGAATTTTTTTTTTTATTTTTTTTTAACAAAGTGTCATTTTCCGTTAACTTGTGACAAAAAATAAAATTTTCAATGACCTCACCATTCCCCTCATGGAATACCTTGTTGTGTATTCTTTCCAAAATGGAGTCATTTGTGGGGTTTGTTAACTGTCCTGGCAAGTGGGCGGGGTGCTAAATTTTGAGCACCCCTGTAAAGCCTAAAGGTACTCATTGGACTCTGGACCCCTTAGCGCAGTTAGGGTGCAAAAAGGTGCCACACATGTGGTATCGCCGTACTCGGGAGAAGTAGTACAATGTGTTTTGGGGTGTATTTTTACACATACCCATGCTGGGTGGGAGAAATACCTCTGTAAATGACAATCTTTTGATTTTTTTACACACAATTGTCCATTTACAGAGTTATTTCTCCCACCCAGCATGGGTATGTGTAAAAATACACCCCAAAACACATTGTACTACTTCTCCCGAGTACGGCGATACCACATGTGTGGCACTTTTTTGCACCCTAACTGCGCTAAAGGGCCCAAAGTCCAATGAGTACCTTTAGGATTTCACAGGTCATTTTGCGGAATTTGATTTCCAGACTCCTCCTCACGGTTTAGGGCCCCTAAAATGCCAGGGCAGTATAGGAACCCCACAAATGACCCCATTTTAGAAAGAAGACACCCCAATGTATTCCGTTAGTAGCATAGCGAGTTCATAGAAGATTTTATTTTTTGTCAAAAGTTAGCGGAAAATTGATTTGTATTGTTTTTTTCACAAAGTGTCATTTTCCGCTAACTTTTGACAAAAAATAAAATCTTCTATGAACTCGCTATGCTACTAACGGAATACATTGGGGTGTCTTCTTTCTAAAATGGGGTCATTTGTGGGGTTCCTATACTGCCCTGGCATTTTAGGGGCCCTAAACCGTGAGGAGTAGTCTGGAAATCAAATTCCGCAAAATGACCTGTGAAATCCTAAAGGTACTCATTGGACTTTGGGCCCTTTAGCGCAGTTAGGGTGCAAAAAAGTGCCACACATGTGGTATCGCCGTACTCAGGAGAAGTAGTACAATGTGTTTTGGGGTGTATTTTTACACATACCCATGCTGGGTGGGAGAAATAACTCTGTAAATGGACAATTGTGTGTAAAAAAAATTAACAAATTGTCATTTACAGAGATATTTCTCCCACCCAGCATGGGTATGTGTAAAAATACACCCCAAAACACATTATACTACTTCTCCTGAGTACGGCAATACCACATGTGTGGCACTTTTTTGCAGCCTAACTGCGCTAAGGGGTCCAAAGTCCAATGAGCACCTTTAGGCTTTACAGGGGTGCTTACAATTTAGCACCCCCCAAAATGTCAGGACAGTAAACACACCCCACAAATGACCCCATTTTGGAAAGTAGACCCTTCAAGGTATTCAGAGAGGGGCATGGTGAGTCTGTGGCAGATTTCATTTTTTTTTGGTGCAAGTTAGAAGAAATGGAAACTTTTTTTTTTTTTTTCGTGTCACAAAGTGTCATTTTCCGCTTACTTGTGACAAAAATTAATATCTTCTATGAACTCACTATGCCTCTCAGTGAATACTTTGGGATGTCTTCTTTCCAAAATGGGGTCATTTGGGGGGTATTTATACTATCCTGGAATTCTAGCCCCTCATGAAACATGACAGGGGGTCAGAAAAGTCAGAGATGCTTGAAAATGGGAAAATTCACTTTTTGCACCATAGTTTGTAAACGCTATAACTTTTACCCAAACCAATAAATATACGCTGAATGGGTTTTTTTTTATCAAAAACATGTTTGTCCACATTTTTTGCGCTGCATGTATACAGAAATTTTACTTTATTTGAAAACTGTCAGCACAGAAAGTTAAAAAAATCATTTTTTTGCCAAAATTCATGTCTTTTTTGCTGAATATAATAAAAAGTAAAAATCGCAGGAGCAATTAAATAGCACCAAAAGAAAGCTTTATTAGTGACAAGAAAAGGAGCCAAAATTCATTTAGGTGGTAGGTTGTATGAGCGAGCAATAAACCGTGAAAGCTGCAGTGGTCTGAATGGAAAAAAAGTGGCCGGTCCTTAAGGGGTAGAAAGCCCTAGGTCCTCAAGTGGTTAAGGGCAGAAATCACATTGAATGCTAAATGACAGGCCTAAAGTGCTTTAAAACATCTTGCATGTGTATTCATCAATCAGGTAGTGTAATTAAGGTACTGCTTCACACTGACACACCAAACTCACCATGTAACGCACCGCAAACAGCTGTTTGTGTAGTGACGGCCGTGCTGGACTGGTGCGCACCATGGCGAGAGTGCAGGTTTTGGTGGCTTTACAGCCCATATGGTCGCCTGGCTGATGTAGCTGAATGACAGAACAGTGACTGTCCAGCTGATCAAATTTGGTCTGACCACAATGAAGCAACGACCTTATTATCTTTTGTGTGCCCCCCGAGACACTCATCTAGGCGCCGGTCATTGCTTCATTGTGATACGCAAGCCCCTTCACCACGGCAAGGTAATGATCACGAAGGGGAATGGGCGCATGTACATGCCTTTTCTTTTGTTGTTGCAGCTGCCCGCAGTGCAGCCAGAAAAATTAGGCAGTCATGTACACGCACCAGAAAAATTAGTACAGCGGCCGCTGCTTGCAGCGGCCTAAAAAATTCAGCAATCCGCCTGGAGTCCCGGACCCTGTTGGTGGTGGCGGAGAAGGTAGTCAAGCGGCCTGCAGGCAGACATGCTGTGTGGAGGGACTGGTAACGACTTAGTCTTCTTGGGGCAGGCCAGGCAGCCAGTCACACGGCGTGCAGGCAGAGATGCTGTGTGTGCGGGGACTGACTTAGTCTTGGGGCGAGCAGCAGCCCTCCGGGATCCATGCCTCATTCATTTTGATAAAGGTGAGGTACTTAACACTTTTGTGACTTAGGCGACTTCTCTTCTCAGTGACAATGCCTCCAGCTGCGCTGAAGGTCCTTTCTGACAGGACGCTTGCGGCAGGGCAGGAGAGAAGTTGGATGGCAAATTGGGACAGCTCTGGCCACAGGTCAAGCCTGCGCACCCAGTAGTTCAAGGGTTCCTCATCGCTGTTCACAGCAGTGTCTACATCCACACTTAAGGCCAGGTAGTCGGCTACCTGCCGTTCCAGGGGTTGGTGGAGGGTGGATCCGGAAGGGCTACGGCGAGGCGTTGGACTAAAGAACGTCCGCATGTCATACATCACCATGAGATCGCTGGAGCGTCCTGTCTTTGACTGCGTGAACACGGGAGGAGGATTAGTGGCAGTGGTACCTTGCTGGCGTTGTGCTGTCACATCACCCTTAAAGGCATTGTAAAGCATAGTTGACAGCTGGTTCTGCATGTGCTGCATCCTTTCCACCTTCAGGTGAGTTGGTAACAGGTCCGCCACTTTGTGCCTGTACCGAGGGTCTAGTAGTGTGGCCACCCAGTACAGCTCATTCCCCTTGAGGTTTTTTATACGGGGGTCCCTCAACAGGCAGGACAGCATAAAAGACGACATCTGCACAAAGTCGGATTCAGTACCCTCCATCTCCTCTTGCTCTTCCTCAGTGACGTCACGTAAGTCAACCTCCTCCCCCCAGCCGCGAACAATACCACGGGAAGGTTGAGCAGCACAAGCCCCCTGCGACACCTGCTGCGGGTGTTCTCCTGCCGCCGTCCCCTCCTCCTCCTCCTCCCCCAAAGAAACACCTTGCTCATCATCCTCTGAGTCTGACTCATCTTCTGCACACAACTTCTCTTCTTCCTCCTCCTCCCCCCTCTGTGCTGCCGCAGGTGTTGAGGAAACAGCTGGGTCTGATGAAAATTGGTCCCATGCCTGTTCCTGCCATCACGGTTCCTGGTCACGCTCATTCGCAGCTTCATCCGCCACTCTATGCACAGCACGCTCCAAGAAGTAAGCGTAGGGAATTAAGTCGCTGATGGTGCCCTCACTGCGGCTCACCAGGTTGGTCACCTCCTCAAACGGCCGCATGAGCCTGCATGCATTTTTCATCAGTGTCCAGTTGTCGGGCCAGAACATCCCCATCTTCCCAGACTGTTTCATTCTACTGTAGTTGTAGAGGTACTGGGTGACGGCTTTCTTCTGTTCTAGCAGGCGGGAGAACATGAGCAGGGTCGAATTCCAGCGAGTCGGGCTATCGCAAATGAGGTGTCTCACCGGCATGTTTTTCCGCTGAATTTCCGCAAAGCGTGCCATGGCTGTGTAAGACCGCCTCAAATGCCCACAGAACTTCCTGGCCTGCTTCAGGACATCCGCTAAGCCAGGGTACTTTGCCACAAATCTTTGAACAACTAGATTCATGACATGTGCCATGCAGGGTATGTGTGTCAGCTTCCCCATATGCAAAGCGGCAAGCAGATTGCTGCCGTTGTCGCACACCACGTTGCCTATCTCCAGGTGGTGCGGGGTCAGCCACTCATCCACCTGTTTCTTAAGAGCAGCCAGGAGAGCTGCTCCAGTGTGACTCTCCGCTTTGAGACAAGACATGTCTAAGATGGCGTGACACCATCGTACCTGGCATGCAGCATAGGCCCTGCGGAGCTGGGGCTGTGTAGCTGGAGAGGAGAACTGCCACTCAGCCAAGGAGGAGGAGGACAGCGAAGAGCATGTAGCAGGAGGAGAGGAGGTGGCAGGAGGCCTGCCTGCAAGCCGTGGAGGTGTCACAATTTGGTCCGCTGCGCCCTGCTTGCCATCGTTCACCACCAGGTTGACCCAATGGGCTGTGTACGTAATGTAGCGGCCCTGCCCGTGCTTGGCAGACCAGGCATCCGTGGTCAGGTGTACCCTTGACCCAACGCTCTTCGCAAGAGATGACACCACTTGCCTCTCAACTTCACGGTGCAGTTGGGGTATGGCCTGTCTCGAAAAATAAGTGCGGCCTGGCATCTTCCACTGCGGTGTTCCGATGGCCACAAATTTACGGAAGGCCTCAGAGTCCACCAGCCGGTATGCTAACAGCTGGCGAGCTATCAGTTCCGCCACGCCAGCTGTCAGACGCCGGGCAAGGGGGTGACTGGCCGAAATTGGCTTCTTCCGCTCAAACATTTACTTCACGGACACCTGACTGCTGCTGTGGGCAGAGGAGCAGGAAGCGCTCAAGGGCAGAGGCGGAGTGGAGGAGGGTGCCTGTGAAGGTGGAAGGGAGAAAGCGGCAGAAGCAGATGATGCACCTGAAGGAGGAAGAGGTGAAGGAGGGTGACTTTTATTTTGTGTGCTGCTGCTGCTTTTGCTCAGGTGGCCATCCCATTGCTGTTTGTGCCTTTTCTCCAGGTGCCTTCGTAAGGCACTTGTCCCTACGTGAGTGTTGGCCTTTCCACGGCTCAATTTTTGTTGGCAGAGCGAACAGATGGCTTTGGTCCGATCTGAGGCACACACACATTAAAAAAAATTTCCACACCGCTGAGCCACCCTGGGATGTGGGCACTATGGGGACCTCAGCAGCTGATGCTGAAGGGCAAGTTGGCTGGCTGTACATAGGTGGCGATACATGGTGCCAGACACTGCCACCAGCTGTTTCTGACGAAGAGCTGCCCCAGCTTCTTTCAGCAACTTCTCTCCTCCTACTACTCTCTGACTCCCCCTCTGAACTGTCCCCCTTTTCATCTCCTCTATTGGGAACATACAGAGGATCCCTATCATCGTAATCATCCTGCCCAGCTTCGCTTGCCTCAGACAAATCCAAACATGCACCATCAGTAGGTCCTTCATCCTCCTTACACGTTATATCCATAGTGTTGCCGCGTAACTCAGACATATGAGCTGGTGAAAATTCATCTGGCTGTAACAACAATGGCTGTGCATCAGTGATTTCAACACTAAATAATTCTTGCGAAGTGTCAAATGCAGCGGAAGTGGTGCTAGTAGTAGTGCTGGTGGCTGAGCAAGATGAGGTGTTCTGTGTCGCTAAATACTCAACCACGTCCTGACAATCTTGGGAGGTGATGGGACGTGCCTTCTTCCGAGCACTGTACTGTGGGCCAGGTCCACACGAAATTACATTTACACGACCTCGCGCAGACCTGCCGGGTGGCCTTCCTCTGGCTCTGGCACTACCTCTTCCTCTACCTGTTTTGTCCATATCCGGTATGCACGGAGTGGTATATCACACTGCGTGCACTCACGTAGGTAGGTGGGTTCACTTAACTGCACAGGTATGCGCACTGATGCGGTGGGTTCACTGAACAGAACAGGTATGCAGTGGCGCGTTCACTGAACACAACAGGTATGCAGTGGCGGGTTCACTGAACAGAACCGGTATACAGTGGCGGGTCCACTGAACAGAACCGGTATACAGTGGCGGGTTCACTGAACACAACAGGTACACACGTACACACACACACGTACACACACACACACACGTACACACACACACACACGTACACACACACACACACGTACACACACACACACGTACACACACACACACACACGTACACACACACACACACACACACACACACACGTACACACACACACACACACACACACACACACGTACACACACACACACACACGTACACACACACACACACACACGTACACACACACACACACACACGTACACACACACACACACACACGTACACACACACACACACACACACGTACACACACACACACACACACACACGTACACACACACACACACACACACACGTACACACACACACACACACGTACACACACACACACACACGTACACACACACACACGTACACACACACACACGTACACACACACACGTACACACACACACGTACACACACACACGTACACACACACACACGTACACACACACACACGTACACACACACACACACACATGTACACACACACACACACACACACGTACACACACACACACACACGTACACACACACACACACACACGTACACACACACACACGTACACACACACACACGTACACACACACGTACACACACACACATGTACACACACACACACACACACACACACACGTACACACACACACACACACACGTACACACACACACACGTACACACACACACACGTACACACACACACACACACACACGTACACACACACACACACACACACACGTACACACACACACACACGTACACACACACACACACACACACACGTACACACACACACACACGTACACACACACACGTACACACACACACACACACGTACACACGTACACACACACACACACACACACACACGTACACACGTACACACACACACGTACACACGTACACACACACACGTACACACACACACGTACACACGTACACACACACACGTACACACACACACACACACGTACACACACACACACGTACACACACACACACGTACACACACACACACGTACACACACACACACGTACACACACACACACGTACACACACACACACACACGTACACACACACGTACACACACACACGTACACACGTACACACACACACGTACACACGTACACACACACACGTACACACACACGTACACACACACGTACACACACACACGTACACACACACACACACACACACACGTACACACACACACACACACACACGTACACACACACACACACGTACACACACACACACACGTACACACACACGTACACACACACACACACGTACACACACACACACGTACACACACGTACACACACACACACGTACACACACACACACACACACGTACACACACACACACACACACGTACACACACACACACACACACACACACACACACACACACACACACACACACACACACACACACACACACACACACACACACACACACACACACACACACACACACACACACACACACACACACACACCTTGCCCCCTACTTTTTTCTTTTTTTTACCTGGTCTGTGTGCCTTTTCTGAACTGTGCAGTGCCAATGGGATTGTGTGGTAAGCAGGGCCGGCCTTAGGTTTCACAGCGCCCTGAGCGAAACCGGGTTTTGTTGCCCCCCCCCCCATAAGTAGCATAGTTATCCCCATATAGGTAGCATAGTTGCCCCCAGTGTAGGTAGTATAGTTGCCCCATATAGGTAGCATAGCTGCCCTCAGTGTAGCTAGTACAGTTTCCCCCAGTGTAGTAGCATGGTTGCCCCCAGTGTGGTAGCATGGTTGCCCCCAGTGTAGGTAGTCTGCCCCCAGTGTTGGTAGTTTGCCCCAAGCAGCGTATGTAGTTTGCCCCCAGCAGCGTAGGTAGTTTGCCCCCAGCAGCGTAGGTAGTTTGCCCCCAGCAGCGTAGGTAGCTTGCCCCCAGCAGCATAGGTAGCTTGCCCCAGTATGCCCCCAGCATAGGTAGCTTGCCCCCAGCAGCGTAGGTAGCTTGCCCCCAGCGTTGGTAGCTTGCCCCAGTATGCCCCCAGCGTAGGTAGCTTGCCCAGTATGCCCCCAGCATAGGTAGCTTGCCCCAGTATGCCCCCAGCGTAGGTAGCTTACCCCAGTATGCCCCCAGCTTAGGTAGCTTGCCCCAGTATGCCCCCAGCGTAGGTAGCTTGCCCGAGTATGCCCCCAGCGTGGGTAGCTTGCCCCCAGCGTAGGTAGCTTGCCCCAGTATGCCCCCAGCGTAGGTAGCTTGCCCCAGTATGCCCCCAGTGTAGGTAGCTTGCCCTAGTATGCCCCCAGCGTAGGTAGCTTGCCCTAGTATGCCCCCAGCGTAGGTAGCTTGCCCCAGTATGCCCCCAGCGTGGGTAGCTTGCCCCCAGCGTAGGTAGCTTGCCCCAGTATGCCCCCAGCGTAGGTAGCTTGCCCCAGTATGCCCCCAGTGTAGGTAGCTTGCCCTAGTATGCCCCCAGCGTAGGTAGCTTGCCCCAGTATGCCCCCAGCGTAGGTAGCTTGCCCCAGTATGCCCCCAGTGTAGGTAGCTTGCCCTAGTATGCCCCCAGCGTAGGTAGCTTGCCCTAGTATGCCCCCACCGTAGGTAGCTTGCCCCCACCGTAGTAGCTTGCCCTAGTATGCCCCCACCGTAGGTAGCTTGCCCCCACCGTAGTAGCTTGCCCCAGTATGCCCCTAGCGTAGGTAGCTTGCCCCCAGTGTAGGTAGCTTGCCCCAGTATGCTCCCCTTCCCTCCCCCCTTAATGTGGCAGCGGGCCGGGCAGAGACCTACTCACCTGACATCCAGCTCCAGCGCCGACGTCACTCTTCTCTCCCCGCCTCCGCTCCATCTGTAGTTAGAGCAGGCTACAAGAAAATGGCCGCCGTTTGTCTGCATTTGTGGACATCGGCGGCCATTTTCTTGTAGTCCTGCTCTAAATATAGACGGAGAGGACACGGGGAGACAGCGGGGCGGCAAGGGGCGACAGGGCGCATGCGCCCTTGAGAGCATGGCGCCCTGAGCGACCGCACAGGTCGCTCATAGCAAAGGCCGGCCCTGGTGGTAAGTCTTGTTACAGTACAAGTACTACAGTAACGAGCTTATTTCTAAAATGCAAATAACAGAAACTTCCCATTTCAGATAGGGACTCTATGTCCAGAAGGTAATTGAATCCTCCCTTCCTTTGAAGAGTGTACACAGTGATGTAAGCCTGTTATCTAGGTCCTAGGTTCTCAACGTGCGGTACACGTACCCCAGGGGGTACTTCTGATGGTTCCTGGGGGTACTCGGGCCTGATATACCTAACCAAGAATAACAAATTTAGAGTTTTAGAAAATGATACATCCAATTTAAACAACATCAAATTAGTATTTTAGCTAATTAAAAGCAATAGTAAATGCTTGGAAATTGTTTACAACCAATTATCATGTACTACGATTAAATATATATTTGTGAAGGGATACTTGTGATAATGTGTACTATGCTAGGGGTACTTGGTGAGTACAGGGTTTTAAAAGGGGTACTTACCAATAAAATGTTGAGAAACACTGATCTAGGTGATGTTTGCAGTGGGAGGGACAGTAAGTGATGCCACTTTTGGCATGACAGAAGATGGAAACCAGCAGAAATATTTTCTTTTTTCATATTACATTTAAAATCTGACAGTGAATACTAAAAACAGCAGGATAGGTAAGCTAAATAATTGGTTATTGGATGAATTTTTTTTTCAGTTGACCACCTCATGACTGCCTAATGCCAATTGGCGGCTACAGGGTGGCTCCCCCAGGACTGTGTAACGCCGATTGGCGTCAAGTCCTAGGAAAGTGGTTTGCAGGAAAACCGCCGTCTATTTACATTGTACAGCTCTGCGATCTACTGCAGTGCTGTACTGGGGACAGCCGTGATACTGTCCCCTGGAGAGGCTCACAGTGCGATCGGCTCTCATAGGCTGATGCCTATGAGAGCTGATCGCTGTGATTGGCTGTCGGGGGGGAGGGATAAAATAAAAATATGCATTTTTATTTTTTAAAAAGGAGTAATAAATTATTATTATTATTAATAATAATAATAATATTTAAAAAGCCTGCAGCAGCGATCAGAGCCCACTAACAGAAATCTCTGTTGGTGGGCAGAAAAGTGTGTGGGGGGGGGAATCATTTGCGTGCTAGGTTGTAATGCACTGCAGCAAGCTTATAAAGCTGCAGAGCACTGTATTGTAAAAAATAGCCTGGTCACTGAAGGGGGGGGGGCAGAGCCTGTGGTCCTTAAAGAGACACTGAAGCGAATACGTTTCACCCTTTTTACCTCATTATTCGCTTCAGTAGTCTCAGCACAAGTAAACCGCAGCAAAACAAGGGTTTTAGACCCCCCAAATTGCCGGGCAAACATCCACGACCAACTTGGTCGTGGATTTTGCTGCGCTGAGAGGCAGAGCTTTCAGCCGCAGCTCTGCCTCTCCTGACATCAATCGACGAGCGGATCTCTGCCTCTCCTCGCCCCTCTCTATGAAGGGAGAGTGAGAGGGGTGGGAGAGGCGGCGATGCGCCGCCGTGATTCACATCAGGAGAGGCAGAGCTGAAGCTGAAGCTCTGCCTCTTTCAGGAAATGCTGGCCAGATTGTCCCCCGAGGATTTGGGGTCTAAAGCGCTCGTTTAGCGGCGGGGATGCGGCGGTTTACTTGTGCTGAGAGTACTGAAGCGATTTAAAAGGTAAAAAGGGCAAAATTAATTCACTTCAGTCTCTCTTTAAGTAGCTAATAAAGAGTTTCATCCTACTTTAAAGCACTCTCTCAGAGTTAGAAAACAGTGGTTATATTGAAATGCAGCCTCTGGTGTAGATACCAGGAAAAGCAGATTGCTTGCTGTGATTTCAGTAAATCAATGCATTGGAGATTCATTTAAATTCCACTACAATTAATCTACCTGTCCACCTTGCAATCAGAACATCTCCAAACCCTTTCTCTTCCCATTTTATTATCAATACATCATTGCTTGGCAACTTTATTACACATATCTACTCTACTCGGCATTAGCATCCTCTGTTGGAGCATGGACTGGTGAAAGTTATATAGAAAATTAGCCCTTAACTTGCAAAATGTTAAGATTTCAAATCTCACTGATTTATTCAAATCCCAGAGCATCCAGTCTTGTTCTGTTTGGGATTATATAGTATGGAAGAGCATGCTCCATACATCCCATGGTTGTGGTTCTTCCAGTGCAAAAGACTGAATAACTTTAGATTTCACTTTTTTTCCTACAGCACCTACTGCAGAGGGGTTGTCACTACTCTTTATGTTTCGAACGTTGGGATTTCTACCATCTTCTACCATAAATAAATAAAATAAAATTCTCTTCAGCCTTCTAGGTTGCCTAGGTAGCTGGCACAAGATCCGTCTGGTTCCATCTGTGCCTGTATGCATAGGAAGTGTAAGGGAGTGGGAGGTGTAACATAGGACTTCATAGCAAAAAAAAAAAAAGTCAATCATACACGTCAACTCCCCTCTCACCTAGACATGGTACACCATGCTGTGCTGAGTGACCAGTTACATGATTGAGGTAAACAATTCTTTCAGAAGGATGGGTAAGCTAGCAAATTAAGAGAAGGGAGTCCTGCAAGTGCTTGGCTCCTGCAAGGCAGTGGAGGAAGAATCTGGAATAGTATGGCAACCAAGGGATGTAAGGTTTATTAAATCTGTTCAGTGGTTGAATGGAGGGAAAAGGTTGGATAAGGCCTTCCTATTCACCTCACAATGTGTCTGGGGGTAACTTGAGACGGACAGATGTTTGTTGCGTCGGAGTTAACCTTGCCTGTGAGAGGGGTTACATGTTCCACTGAGGTATGGGAAGGAAGCTGGAGTCTTCTGGAGCAGGTGGTTTTGCTCAAGTTGCCATACTGTCCCAGAGTGTCCAAGAGAAACAGTGGAAGGTACCCCTCTAGCTGAATAAAATGGGTGGGGTCACGCCCCGTTCTGTGATGTGCACATACCTACACTGATCAGCTGATTGGACTCTTTGATCCCTGCGTGGCCACCACTCCCCGTTGCTACACCTTGATCGGGTTGAGTGGCTAATGCTGCAGGCAGGGCCGGCCCTAGACTTTTTGCCGCCTGAGGCAAATTTTTTAAAAATTGTCACCGCCGCCCCGGGGGGGGGGGAGGGGGGGGGCGCTCTGGGGGGCCGCCGAGCTGGAGGGGTAGCTGGCAGGACGGGGGTATTGGGCCAGCGGCGGGGAGGGGGGTCGGACCCCCCCCTCCCTCCGCTCCCCTCCAGCCTAAATAGAAGCAGCCGTATGTGTAAGAGGCACGGGCGGGGAGGACACTCACCTCTTCCCAGCGTGCGCTCCACTGACGTCACTTCCTGCAGCGTCCTGCAGGAAGTGATGTCAGTGGAGCGCACGCTGGAGCGAGGAGGAGGTGAGTGTCTCCCCACCCGTGCCTCTTACACATACGGCTGCTTCTATTTAGGCTGGAGGGGAGCGGAGGACGGGGGACCCAGGCGAGGGAGGGGGGGGGTCCGACCCCCCTCCCCGCCGCTGGCCCAATACCCCCGTCCTGCCAGCTACCCCTCCAGCTCGGCGGGCCGGCTCCCCGCACCCACGGACGGGCGGGTGCCGCCCCTGGAAATTTGCCACCTGAGGCAAAAGTTTCACCCCGCCTCATGAGCGGGCCGGCCCTGGCTGCAGGCAGGAGGCAGTGCATGGTGATGTCTGAAAGCAGGCTTTGAAGGAGATCTGACTGTGGGATGCCAGAGTGGCGAGAGTACCGGATCTACTGTTGGCTTTTCGGACCAACTGCTTGCACAGCTACCATTGACCTGCGTAACTTAGTGGTCCATACTACTGGAGTCAGCGTTACTATCAGCATGTCCTGGCAACATTTGCCTCTCTATCCCTCCCTTCACCCTGAAACTAATCCGGATTATGTGCTACCGGTACCAGTGTGGGTGAGGTGTGAGTGGGCTGTGCTGGGAGCGCTCCACAGTGTGTTTTTAATGTGGTTTTAAGGCAAAGTGTGTGCATCCTTTGTGCAGTTTATACTTTTTGATACCAGTAAAGGTTATTTAAACTTGGATATCCCCTGAGCAGTCACTATATTGTTTGGTTGTACTAGGTTTTGCTCAAGTTGCCATACTATCCCAGAGTGTCTAAGAGAAACAGTGGAAGGTACCCCTCTTGCTGAATAAAGGAAACCTACATTTGCGGCACTATTTGAGGTTTATCGGTTTTGAGCTGTGGTTAAATGTGTTTTGAAGGTTCCTGAAGAAATCCACACTTAAGTTTACATAGACCTTATTTGCACAGTATAGCTGAGTTGCAAACGATCCCAGATCTGCAATATCACAATATCTGACAGGGAATTGCATAGATTAGGCAGTAATGGACAGCCACTTCTTTAAAGTGATATGACTGGAAAATTGAACAAGAGTAAGAATCTGAACTTGTGCCAAACGGCAAACGCTAGATATTTCAATCAATATTTTTCAGTATGTCCAATCTGCTTCTGATCAAGAAAGTTATCGATTTTGAGGTGGGACAGGTTGCTGTCAGTCAGTTGGTTGTATTTTTTTTTTTTTTGTCCAATCATTTTCTCAATTAGAAATAAGATCTGAACACTAATTCGGCCTCCAGCAATAGCTGGAAGCTAAGTTACATCATTCCCCACTATCTATGGCAACCTGGAGGGGGAATAGTAATTAGCGCCGCCGGGACTTGTGCAGGAGCAGGGTGAGCCGTATATCGGCTGTATCCTGCACCCAAGTCTCCCGGCGGCTACTTCATAGGAATGCAAAATCATTGCCATAACCCAAGTTTAGTTTGGGCATAACCAAATTATTTTGTTCAAATTATTTTTTTTCAATATGTTTTTGGAATGTGGGAGGAAACCAGAGTGAATGGAGAAAACCAACGCAAACATTGAAAGAACATTCAAACTCCATGTACATTGTGTCCTGGGTGAGATTCAAACCAAAGACTTTAGTGGTGCATGCTGAGAGTGCTATCCACCACTCCACCATGCTGTCCAATATCTGGAAACAGATCATACATGAAAATAAATGTAAAGGTAAGAGCAGCTTACCTAAGGCTATATGCTTGAAATTAAAAACATGTATTGCACTAAAAAACATCACAATGCATTTTGTGGGTTACGATCTCACTTCCTTAGGCCCGTGCCAGACACATCATATGTTCATTTTCTATACCCCACTACAGCTCCCTATGGCACCCTGGTAGAATAGAACCTGCATCAGAGCACAACAGACTTGTGCTAGATGGCAGTGTATGGCTATAATGACAGTATACTGAACATTCTTTTAGAATAGCTGTTATTTTGCAGGACGGTCACTGTTTGTCATATGATCTAACAATTTGAACGTCTGAGGCAGATGGTGGACATTGTCCAATCCACGGCTTGCAATAATCCTGAAACTGGAGGGATTGCCTTGATTCTTGGACTGTGTAATAGGTAGGTCTTGCCAATCAGGTCAGTATTTTTGATCTGTACTAACTGTACTCTCCTGCCAACTGTATGTTTCTCTTTTCATTGCACGTTTCGCTTTGCAATTGTTTATTCAGATGTGTTTTATGTATTTGCAATTATGATTTACCACTTTTTACTTGCAATTCTCACTTTATTCACTGCTGCAGAAGACGCTGATCCTACAGGAATCATTTATTACAAAAAGATTTGATGTAATGGCTGTATAATGGCTGGGACTCTGACCTTTCAGCAAATGGATCCCAGTGCCAGCCTGTGCTGCAGAGAAGCCTCGCTCCTCTGTTACTGCCAACGCTGGGCAGCACTTCCAAGCAGCGAGACATTCTATTTTGGTGAGCTCACTGGCTTTCGTTCCAATCTCCCAATTCATTTAAAGTGGAATTCAATTTCCATTACAAACTCCTCACCTAAAGTCATAATATGCTCTCAAGTGAATAAAAATGGTATTAAAAAAACATGGGTCAGCTGGCAGAGCAGGCACTTTCACCCTCTTCATGCTCGTATCACTAAAATTTGAGTTTTGGAGGAAGACTGGGTGTGAGCAGGCATCAGTCACTCGCTGAGTGTCTGCAGATTGGTGAAGCAGGAAGCTTACTTATTTATTGGTTTTTGGCCATTTTTAGAACCCAAGGCAAGGCAGCTGTTGCCTGCCCCCCACCCCCTAAACTTATTAATAGGAAGTCTGCAGCCTACACAATTGGCTTTGCAGACAGCAATGACAAATGTATAAGGCCACATCAATCAGCGCAGATGGCTAGGCAATCAGAACGAAACGCGTCCGATCACACGCCATCTGCGCTGCTATGCTGACCCCATTTATTACAGTTAATGGGTCAGCGCTGCGATTCTCGAAAAATGCATGCAGCAGTGCAATAGTGCATCGCACTGCTGCACAGCGTATATGATGGGAATGGTAGAAGGGCTGTGTATGCACTCCTACCGTTCTTGTGTGTCGCACACTCTACACGCTGCCAAAATGCACACGGCAGCACGTATAGTAGGAATGAGGCCTTAGTTAGATTAAAAAAAGTCTGTGAAGCATATACACATTTTTACGAGGCCAGATAGTGTACTGGTTAAGGGCACCGCCTTTGACACGGGAGACCAGGGGTCAAATCCTTGCTAGGGTCAGTACCTATTCAGTAAGGAGTTCAAGACAAGACCTCCTAGCACTGCATTGTGGCCTCTTGAGTGCGCCCTTAGTGGCTGCAGCTCTTGAGCACTTTCTGACAGGAGAAAAGCGCTATACAAATGTTCGGATTATTATTTTGGATTACAAACGCACTCAACCCACATAACAAATCCAGTGGAGTAGCTAAGGAGCTGTGGGCCCCGGTGCAAGGTTTACATTGGGGTCCCCCAAGCACTCTATACATAACAATTGATATGACACACTAAAACCTGCCAAGGAAAAGCACAGCATCAGAGGTGCAAGAAGGGGATGGGGAGCAGCTGGTTAATAATTACTACTATTCACTGCATCTATAAAAGTGATTATTAGCAGCACAAGACCAATAGAGAGCAAAAACTGTGGTTGAGAGAGGGCCCCTACATCCCAGGGGCCCCGGTGCATTCGCAACCTCTGCACCCCTTATTGCTATGCCACTGAACAAATCCTTCCTATAAATGTTAAGAGAGTGTGTAGCCACTGGAAATCTAGAAGAGTTGCAACACTCAATACACACCAAGTCAACACAATTACAGCTTAGCTTAATTAGCTGAAATTAACAGGACCTGCCATTCATTGTTACAGTCCCAATAACAGCACCCGCCATTCATTGTTGTGATATTCAGGCAACTTTTGTTACGTTTATCAGTAGTGCTCTTTTAGGTGGTAAAATTACCATTCATCCAGGTCTTAAAGGAGCTAGCAGTTGTGCAAAAAGGCCCCTACACATGCCTGACGTAAGTCGGCTGAGGCGGCCGATAACGACCGCCTCAGCCGATAATCAGGCAGGTGTACGTCAGCTGCCAACCCCAACCTGAAAGCTAACCACCCGGCCGCTCTACTCACCACCAGGGAACGCAAATCTCATAGTTCGAGCTGCCACCCCGCCTGCTGCGTGATGTCACTCTACGCAGCTGACACTTTTGTGTGCAGCTTGGCCCAGCGATGTTGCTGAAGGAGATCAGATACTGATCTTCAACGGGCGACATCCGTCAAAGGTGTGTACCCGCCTTAAGAATTTTAAATGTGATCAGCACCCACGGCTTCCAAAGGTAGAAAAAACAAAAAGAATGGAGTGCTTGGACCGCCCGTCCTTCAGTACCCCTTGGGCAGCAGCAATGAATTTCAGAAAAAATGGTCAGCACCTCCAACCAAGTAGTAGCTCTTTTAATTTCAAACATAGCTCTTTATTTAAAAATGGTTAAAAATCCATAAAAAAAAAATGAACATGGTATGGGCCTGGATTCCAGCGACAGCCCGCTGTTTCAGACTTCTCAGCCTTTCTTCAGGCCGAACAGTCCCACACTGAATCTTATTCACATCATCTCACCTTATATGCCAGTCTCTTACCTCACCGACCAATCACAGGGGACCATGCTCTGGAGGACCTGATAGAAGACTGCCAGGGTTTAAAAAGGACCAATGGGATCATGAAGAAAGGCTGAGAAGTCTGAAACAGCGGGCTGTCGCTGGAATCCAGCCCCATACCATGTTCATTTTTTTTTATGGATTTTTAACCATTTTTAAATAAAGAGCTATGTTTGAAATTAAAAGAGCTACTACTTGGTTGGAGGTGCTGACCATTTTTTCTGGAACGCCCGCCTTAACCTTCCTGGCGGTAAGCCCGAGCTGAGCTCGGGCTATGCCGCGCATTAGGATTTCTCAGGCCCTGCTGGGGCGATTTGCATAATTTTATTTTGCAACACGCAGCTAGCACTTAGCTAGCTGCGTGTGCATTCCGATCGCCGCCGCTCCACGCAAGATCGCCGCACCGTGCCGCCCCCCCTCACTCCATGCACTGCCTGGCCAATCAGTGCCAGGCAGCGCTGAAGGGTGGATCGGGACTCCCTTAGACGTCACGACGTCGATGATGTCATCCCAGCGGCGAGGGAAGGGACCGGAGCTCTGCAGGAGGCGGGGGGAGCAGCAGACTGACAGGACAGATGTAAAACTCAGCCCGCTCTGACACGCTGTGTGTCAGCAGCGCGGCTGTTATTTATGGCTGATTACAGAGTGCAGGGGGAAGTTAGGGGGGGATTAAAATTGCAACAGAGGCTGGGCTGTATAGGCAGATCCAGCCTCTGTATGTGGATTGCATTGTTAGAACCCCGCCTCGGGTTCTCTTTAAGAATTGCATGAGGCACAGCCTGCTAAAAATAGCTCCAGTGTGACCTCTCAAGCAGCGGTCACCCCAGGCATCTGCCTGGTTTGTCTAAGCCAAAAAAAACGGTTCTGCTTTTTTGCTTTGCAAATACTGTCTTGTACAAAAAGTTTTATGGACAGTTAACTTCATATACTGTTCCATTAACAGAATACAAAAAAAAAAAAATCTCTGAACTGGTGATTTCATACATTCATAGTTACATAGTTATTTTGGTTGAAAAAAGACATACGTCCATCGAGTTCAACCAGTACAAAGTACAACTCCAGCCTGCTCCCTCACATATCCCTGTTGATCCAGAGGAAGGCGAAAAAACCCTTACAAGGCATGGTCCAATTAGCCCCAAAAGGGAAAAATTCCTTCCCGACTCCAGATGGCAATCAGATAAAATCCCTGGATTCGGGTATATTGAGAAGATATACCGTATTTTCTGGCGTATAAGACAATCCCCAACATTTCCAGTTAAAATATAGGAGTTTGGTATAAACTCGACGTATAAGACTACCCCTCTTCCAACGCACACCAAATAAAAATTAAAAAAATAATATACTGGTGCTATGTATGAACAGGTACTGGTGCTGTACTGCATGTGGTACCCAGTATATAGGTGATTGACTATTTGGATTGGTCAACTCTCCCTAAGCGGGTTGATCTACTCTCCCTGTTTATCAGAGCGGTATGGAAAAATAGATTGTGCTATGCCCATAAAACACACCTCTTTCACCCATCTAGCCTGCCCTTGTATCCTATTTACCTCCTCTGCCTCTCAGATCTCGCACATGCGGTAGCAGGATGGGCCAGGCCAGACGGGTGGAAGAGGCGTGTTTTATGGGCACAGTACGATCTCTTTCTTCCATAACCTGGGCGTCCCAGACCTTGCAGCATGAGCAATGAGCTGCCCCCCGCATATGCGGCAACCACCGAATCTCCAGCACCTGGTAATTAAACATCAGCATGTCGCATACACACATCGGGTATCAGCATCGCGTATCACCCAGCAACAATGACACTTGGCGTATAAGACCACCCTCGACTTTTCAGAAGATTTTCAAGGGTTAAAAAGAATTATATGCCAGAATATGCAAAATATGCAAAGAAGGCTAGAAGTCTACTGTATATCACTATTTATTTTTGTTATTTTTGTCTATAAATACCACAGAGGTGTTTTAAGTAGAGACGGAAATGTTTAGAACCCCTGTCAGGTTTTTACCTGTGCTTGTATTCCCTGTGGAGAGAGATGCGCATTTCCTGGCCCCAATGCCTAGGCATTAGGTATGTCATGTACAATAGAATCAACATGACTCAAGTAGATAGTCAAGTATTTTACATATGTTCATTATATTATGAATGTTTAGTCTGGGGGTTGATTTGTAAGTCACTGCTGTTGCTTTTGTTAAGAAAATATGCCAGCAAGTATGCACCACTAGCAGGTTACTGAGTCACCAAGAATTAGCATCAGAGGATCAGCACAATAGCTGAGAAAGGAACACACTGTATAATATGCATAAGTCATCCATGGCTCCTTTCATAGTCCTCTCTCTTTAGGTATCCATTACCATTGTGATGTGTGGATGTTTACAGGCCTGACGTGAGGCAGGTGCGGAGTTGATTCTCTCTATTCTAAAAACTGGAAGCTGTCAGACCCCATAGCAACGTTCCTGCTGTTATAAATAGCTCTGGCGTTCGCACTGACATTGGCACAGTCAGCAGTCCTTAGTGGATTCTCCTGAAAATTTGCAGAATGAGAGAGAAGAAACCAGAAATCGTCTCAGAGCAAAACCTTTGATGTCATCAGGACATGAAGTTGGGGAGATATCCCAGGTGGAAACACGTGATACAGTAAAGTGATCCGCTTTAACAGCAATTGATAAAAAATGATTGGATTGCCTGAAAAATCGGAACGTTTTTTTTTCTCGATTGGATTTCCCATTTTTATTCGATATAAGTCAATCGGGAGTGGTGGATTTTTCTTATCAATTTTTATGAGAACTGAATGGTGTACGGTAGATTGTAATTTTCTTAATATATATACCCAAGCAATTTTCTTAGGGTTTTCAATCATTTTTTTCATAATTGGGGAAAAATTGAACAAGTGTAGTACATTGGTCAGGCTTTTCAAATGTTAATCAGAAAAAATTATTGTAATCCTTGAATTGAAAAGAAATAAAAACAAAACAAAAACAAATTGTATGGTGTGTGGCCACCTTTACACCGACACAATCACACGTTTCCACTTCACCCAAAACAAAAAAGGAACTGTAATTAAACTTTAAAGCTGAACCTTCTCTGGTGCAGCCTTTATTTTTGTATCATATGTACAGAACATTAAAGGTGCTCATTAATGGTACAATCTCCAGCGTGATTGACCATATGATAGTTATCGATCGGCACCATTAACAGTACCTGATCCGAACAGACGACTGTCCTATCAACTGTTCTAAAAAAAAAAAAAGGAAACTAGAATGCAAGGTGCATACAGACACTATGATTTTAGTCATCCCAGAAGATTGTGATGTTTTAAGGCCTCCCATTGATCATGTGTGACATTACAAGGGCAAAGGCCCTAGACTTGGGACTGATAACCAGGTCCTACTGTACTCTTGAAACCATCTCGCTGTTACTGGCAGTCAAAAACACATGTGGCGCTCTAAACACATCACATTCTCTTTTTGAACATTTAAATTGAACCTAAAAACAGAATTGAGCTTTGCATCCAATGTACAGCATTTACCTTTTATGGTGATTTTTTTTTTGTTGTTGCTAAAACTATGGGTTAGTCTATCTGGTGTGTAACAAGATATAGACCACCAAGATTATTTTTATCATTTAGTAATAATATAGCGCCTACATCGCTGTACAGAGTATATTGTCTTGTCACTTAACTGTCCCTTAGATGCAGGGCCGGCGCTACCATTAAGGCAAAGGAGGCAGCTGCCCCAGAGCTTGTAGGGGCCCCCAGTGGCTACAAGAGGAAAAAAAGATTTTTCAAAATCGGCCTTATAGTTTTTGAGAAAATCGATTTTAAAGTTTCAAAGGAAAAAATAAACACATTTAAAAACCTGCCGACTTTAATGGTTAATAACAAATCCACCTTAAATGCTAGAAACCCTAAATTTGCAGGATATGTTAAGGAGATAATTAGGAATAAGAGGGAAAAACAATTTTTCAAAAAGACATTATAGTTTTTGAGAAAATTGATTTTAAAGTTTAGAAGGAAAAAAGTATAGTTTTAAATGCGGTAAATGTCACTTTTAGTAGCAAAGCTAACGGTAGTGTAATTTTACATGCATCAATCGAAAGCGCAATAAATTTCCTGACGGAGTTTCCAGGGGGTCTATACGCAGCCGCAGCGCTTTGGCCAGGGATCGCTATACAGCCGCAATATGGCTGTATGAAGATCCCCGGCATTTTTTCCTATTTATACAATTTTTTTTTATGTTTAGAGTGTGGGAATTTTTTTTTTTTTTTTTTTTTTTTAATTATGTGGGGTCCCCCCTCCTGAAACTTTTTAACCCCTTGTCCCCCATGCAGGCTGGGATAGCCAGAATGTGGAGCTCTGACCGTCTGACTTCACTGACTTCACACCCTGACTATACCAGCTGCAAAAAAGGTCCCCTAATGCCGATTTTTGTTCCGGGGTATATGATGGGGGGGCCCCCCAGGTTTATTTTGCCCTTGGGCCCCATTGTTGCTTAAACCGGCCCTGCTTAGAGGGGCTCACAATCTAATCCTTAAAGAGACAATGAAGTGTCCTAAAAATCAGCTTTTTATTTCAAAAACCTCTGTAACATTATTTCCCTAACTAAACCGCCGCATCCCCGCAGCTGAAATCAAACTAAATCCCCCTAACTCCCCCCTACGTTTCCCCCGCAAAATCCATGACTTTCTTGGTCGTGGATTTTGCTGCTGGAGGAGGAAGAGCTTTCAGCTGCAGCTCTGCCTCCTTACGCGTCAATCAGCGCGTATTTCCTCTCCCCCGCCCCTGAGTGAAGGAAGACTGAGAGGGGCGGGCGGAGGCGGCGATCCGAGCTGATAGACGCGTGGAGAGGCAGAGCTGCAGCTGAAAGCTCTGCCTCTCACTGAAGCGCTCCCAGCAGTGTGCCCCGGGGAGTTTGGGGGGATTTAGTTAGTGTCCAGCCGCGGGGATGCTGCGTTTTAGTTAGGGCGGGATGTTAGAGACTCTGAAGTCTCATAAAAATCAGCTTTTTCTTTCAAAAACCTCTAAGTATTTAGCCAACTAACTTATCTGTATGTTTTTGGGATGTGATAGGAAACCGGAGTGCCTCTAGGAAACACACACAGACATAAGGAGAACATACACACTCCATGCAGATAGTGCCCTGGCTGGGATTCAAACCAGGGACTCAGTGCTGCAAAATGAGAGTGCAAACCACTACGTCAAGATGCGTGCTGAGAAATCTAAATCCACAGAAGTAGCTGGCAGCTCCACCTCCCACCTGCTTTTCTGTATCCTCTAACTCAGAGGTTCCTAACCCACAGTCCGCAGCCCAATACTGGGGGCCGCAGGACGTGTTGTATTGGGCCGTAGAGATGGCCCAAACGGTTCGCCGGCGAACGGTTCCAGGCGCGCTTTGGGTGGTTCGCAATCGCATGCAAACGCGAACTTTTCCAGAAGTTCGGTTCACCCCCATAGTGCACCATTAGGGTCAACTTTGACCCTCTACATCACAGTCAGCAGGCCCGTTGTAGCCAATCAGGCTACACTATCTCCTGGAGCCACCCCACCCCTTATATAAGGCAGGCAGTGCCGGCCATTATACTTGTTCGTGTCCCTGTAGTAATTAGTGAAGGGAAAGCTGCTGGCAGACTCTCATAGAGAAAGATTAGTTAGGCTCTTGTGAGTTTCTTAGCTTGCTCCTGGCTGATTCTTATTCCTAAAATAGCACCCCACAACAGCTCTTTTGAGAGCTAATCTTGTTCTTGTGCTTTCTAGCCCCCCCCCCCCCCTTGCACCTTCCACCCTCCTCCCTTCCTCCTTCCTCCTCCTTTCTTGTCTTCTAGAGATTTGTAGGATGTCAAAAGCCAGCTTACATACATTGGCCAGGAATCAAACCCAGGTCAACTGCTTTGAATGCAGCTATGCTCACCACTGTACCACCAACACTACATGCTGAAGCCAGCCTAACATGTACCATTGTGATATACCCAAGAGAAAAATGAGCTTGCTTAGGGATTTGTAGGATGTCAAAAGCAACCTCGCATACATTGGCCAGGAATCAAACCCAGGTCAACTGCTTTGAAGGCAGCTATGCTCACATACTGGGCATGTGTGGACCTTACTCACACATGCACAGTTCAAATGCACAGTGTGTGTTTAGCAAACAAACTTTTCCAACCAAATCTTTAACTTGCCCTTGGTCCTCCTACTCACAGGCCTACTCACCAGGGGCATAATTTCACTGTCACGTGGGGCCCAGGTGGCCGCTCCTGTACACAATGCAGAGCGACAGCGGAGCGTTATACATTACTTCCTTCTGATGGCGGAAGAGGTCCTCTTCAGTGTGCAAGTGTGCAAGTGTCAGGCAACCAATCACTATGCAGCTTCCGTCCATGCATGTCACCTAGTACAGCCACATAGTAACTGGCTGTACGGCGATTGAACACCGAAGATGAGTGAAAAGAGAACCTGGGCCGCCGAAGGAGGTAATGTATAACACTCTGCTGCCCCTCTGCATTATGTACAGGAACGCCCCCCCTCCCTCACAATGGTGGGGGTCACGGGGGCTATCATTTACACCCATGCTCCTCACTGGTCTTTTGATGTAATGAATATTTATTAGCCAGTACGGGAGCTTATCAACCCAGTTATTTTTAATGTTACCTTGTCTTGGATTTTAGCAACCGGTATCTCTGAAAATGTGGCTTTGAAATCACTTGTCCCCAAAGGCAATCTCTGATTATGGACTTTTTCATCATTTTCCAAGTATTCATTTTGCAGCCATGTAAGTGCATTTCCAATGTCAATAAAGGTTGAGTGGTGTATGCGATGCTCTGTTTGCACTGATAATAATTGCTATAGGATTAGCTGTTGAGAGGCGCACTTGCTTTGTTAGATCAAATGAAAACTAGTAATAAACAGCCAAATATCTGGCAGCAATACACAACGAAAAAAAAGCAGATAAATGGTATAATTAAGGTTACTCACATTTTCACATCAAGCAGTGACCGGCCTCCGTGTATTTCTATGTTCAGGCTTTGCAGTTTAGCGCTGATTCCAATTTGCTCTGACAAAAAAAAAAAGAGTGCAAATGCAATTACCAAAAATCTTATCCTATAACAATTATTGTCAAGTGTAAATAAAAAGACTATCATGCAACGTACTCCTGCCTTTTTCATCATAGGCTAATTTTCTACTGCTCGTGATTCTGACAGGTTTTCTTTACGCCATTTCATGCTAACCAGTCTGATGGCACACTGAAATGGCAAGATAACCATTTTGTATAATTAGGCCTGTACCCTATAATTAGCACTTGTAAAGGACAAAGATATGGGCAGAGTAAAGAATCAATGCGGGATGAGATGAAGAGTCACTTTGTGAATCAGACAGAACTCATCGCCCCTGCCAGACTGTGAATCACATGAAACATGTTCTGCGTAGCAATTCAGATCCCAATGCAAAACCAGCTAATGGCTGAAGGAAAGGAGCAGATCCAAGTTATCCCACAGACATTAGAAAGTGATCTGACAGAAAAGCTAACCACATGATCATTCTGAAGAACAACAATAGTGTAATCACCATTTCTTCTCCTCATAGAAAATGGCAGCCCCCATTTGCCTCCACCTATAATAGCGATCGGCAAACTTGGCTCTCCAGCTGTTAAGGAACTACAAGTCCCACAATGCATTTGCCATTATGAATCATGACTGTGCCTGTCAGACCCCTGCAATGCATTGTGGGGCTTGTAGTTTCTTAACAGCTGGAGAGCCAAGTTTGCCTATCACTGCCCTATAACAAGTTTTACCACTATTTTCCAAGTTTGATCAGAAGATAACATCCTCTATAACCTAGGTTCTCAACGTGTGGTACGCATACCACAGGAGGTACTTCTGATAGTTCAAGGGGGTACTCGGGCTTGATATAATTAACTAAGTATAACAAATTTAGAGTTTTAGATTATGATAAATCCTACATAAACAACACCAAATTAGTATTTTAGCTAATTAAAAGCAATAATGAATGCTTGGAAATAGTTTAGAACCAATTATGTACTATGATTAAAAATATATTTGTCAAGGGGTACTTGTGATAATGTTTACTATGCCAGGGGGTACTTGGTGAGTACAGGGATTTAAAAGGGGTACATACATACCAATAAAATGTTGAGAAACACTGCTCTATAACAAGTAGTGCAGCTACCAAAAAACTCAACATTCTGTACTCACTACCCCAACCCATTTCCCCCGCCCAAAAGGGGATTACATTGAAAAATGGTGTTGGCAAATTGGGGCGCAGGATGAAGCCGAAAGCTCTGCAACTTTTCAGTAATTTTCGTTTCGCGAATTTTTGGATGCAGTTGAAAAGGAACGGTGGGGAAAAAATGGAACATACTAAACAAGAATTCAAATTAATACTAATCACTAAATTTGCAAGCCTTAATATTGTGAATTCCAGTGTACTGGTCTTAAAGGGGAACTTCAGCCTAAACAAACATACTGTTATTAAGTTACATTAGTTATGTTAATTAGAATAGATAGGTAATACAATCTTTTACCCACCCTGTTTTAAAAGAACAGGCAAATGTTTGTGATTCATGGGGGCAGCCATCTTTTTGGTTGAAAGGAGGTGACAAGGAGCAGGAGACACAGTTCCAACTGTCCTGTGTCCTGATTACCCCTCCCAGCTGCACACGCTAGGCTTCAAATGTCAAATTCAAAATGTTAAAAAAAAAAAAATTCACCAAAACAGCAGAACGAGAACAACATCAGAAATCCCATCATGCTTTGCACAGCATAAGGGGAAAACTGCCTGGGCAGTTTTCTTCTGTGCAGCTAAAAGTGAGGCTTGTAAAAGAGAAACAAAGTTCTGATGCTGTGAAACTGTTAAAGAAACACCAAGCCTTTTCAGTGCTGCTGAGTCGATTTTTAGTCCGGAGGTTCACTTTAAGCATTTTTTTGCATTTGAAACTACATAGTTTAGGAGGAAACAGGAAATTTGGGCACCAGAGGTGCTGCAGAAGTTTAAGCGACGCCATAGACACTTGCACCTGCTATTTGTAGCCGCAGTTTGAATAGTGGGTGGCTCCGTCACACACCATTTGATCAGGCGCCCAAATTTCACTTAGTAACCAATATTATTATGGCGCCTATGACAGCACCCAAACTTTCGCAGACCCCAATATTTGGCATTTTGTGGGGGGCGTGGTTAATGTTAGGCATCACTTGGGGGCGGGTCTTTTAAGGTTAGGTGTAATGGGGGGACTTTTAAGGGTGTGCGTGTGCGTGTCCGTGTGCGTGTGCGTGTCCGTGTGCGTGTGTGATAATACAGGAAAAGATGAAAAAAAAAAAAACCTTTGTATTGCTATCTGCTGGTAATTACTGGAAATATATGTGACATTTAGAATTTTAGTTAAGGTAAAATGGCCTGTAAGCTGAATTGGTTAAAGGACATCTATAAAAGTTAACGCCAAAAGACATTTTTACCTGTCAGGACTCCTCCCATTCATTTGGCCATAACTTTATCAATGCTTCTCACACGTAATCTATATCTTGTCTTTTTCGTCAGAAATTAGGCTTTTTGTGAGTAATACTAGTTTTCAATAATTACTTTATTATCAATGCATTTTATAGGCAAATACAAGGGAGAAAAAAGAAAAAAAATACACATTTTTTTCAATTCCATCCCATATAGTTTTAAAAACTGCAATGCTACTATAAATAAAACCCATCTTTTTTATTTTCCCATTAGTACAATGTATGCCAACGATAAATTATTTGGACATTAAGGTGTATTGTGTTCTTTTTGGGTTTTTTTTTGTGTCCCGTCAATTGCAAGCACTCATGTACTAAAATAACAGTAAAACACCCTCATGACATGCATATTAAAAAAAGCTGAGTGCCTAAGACAACTATTTGTTTTGGTTTTTTTTTTACATTTTTTTATTTTCTTAACGTGTTTGCTTGGTAACTGGGGTGGGGGTTTTGGAAGGGATTCATTTTATTAAACGTGTTGTGTCTGTAATTTACCTTTTCGCCACAAGGTGGCGCTAGAAACACAATCCTGATTTACCAGGAAGGAATTAACATTAACTCTTGTTATGTTGTTATGGATGGATACGGCCCCTGATTGGGGTCATGTCCATTCATTACAGGGACTGTGAATGGTTCGGGGAAGCCTTGCTTCCCTTCCCCATTCACCGACACAGAAATTCCGCTGGGTAAGAGCGGGAGTGGCGCGCACACCCGCCGCTTAAACAAAGAACGTATTAACATATCCAGTTAGACTTACACAGTGCCTATCTGAACTTCTGCAGCGTGGGGGGGGGGGGGTGTTCGGTTAGGCATGTGGTGGGGGAGTTTAGGGTAAGGCATCAGTAAAGGGAGGTTTCTGTGTGAGAATAGGGTTAGGATTAGCTGTAGTAAAATATCAGTATCATTTTATGTGGCCCTCGAGAGCTTCCAGTGTCCATCATTGTAAGCAGCAAAAGAAAGACCGCGCACTGCCTTCCGGTCCTAAGGAGCACACCAGTGACAGTGCTTCTGAATAAAACATTGTCAGTTTAAGCCATGGTGCAGCAATAACCCACGGGTCCACCTAAGCAAAATTAGCATGGGTCCCCTCCTTGGATCCAAGCTCTCCCGGTAACTGGTAAATCATACACACACCTTCCCCATCTCCACACATAGCAGGGTACTGCAGTAGAGCAGTGTAATGTTTGTCTGCTGCAGCGATACATTACCTCTTCTAATCTTCCTGGCAGTCAAATGCTCCGTGCTTCCATACTTCCTTCTCTTGATCATGTGACATGCCTCAGGAGACAAAGGTATGCTGCACTGAGCTTGTGGCTGTCAGGAAGATCAGAGGAGACTCAAAGCAGTACTGGAGCAGGAAAATATTAAACTGCTCGACTGCACTACTCTGCAGAAGGGGAGGAGCAGGACCCTCACGGTCATTATAATTACATCACTTAGTTTGAAATGGTTCAATAAATGTTACATCTTAATAAACAATTTGTCCCACGACTTAAGACTATGTTGTAGGTTTTGGACCTTTACGGGATTGAGTTTGACACCCCTACTCTAATAAAAGTAGATGGGATTATCAAGATACACACATCTGCCTGAAGCTATCATATCGGTGAATCTCCGCTGTCCATGAGGTGTCATAACAAACCCCAAATAGGCGGTTACCAAATCAAGAACTGAAATCAGATTACACGGTAATAGGCTTAAGTGCAGAACAGGAGAGAAACTGCCACTGGACCACATATTAGCACTCCATGGAACTCTCAGCTATTTAGATTGAGCTGCTCACCGACACCACTCCCTAGATATGATTCAGGTGGTTTCATGGTAAGGCTGCCTTTCAGTTACCCTTTCTCCAGTTTTCTCACACCTCATCAATAAGTAACATTTTCAGCTCTCAGCAAGCAAAAAACAAGTTTGATGTTTATCCACGATTGTCCATCCTCTTGAGAAGAGAACTTAAAGGTGCCAGATACTCGGTGCTTAAATTTTGACTTTAGTTTAATTTACGGTTCTTTACGTGGAAATTTGGGGAAAAGAAACCACAAACACCAAGTTCAGTAAATTATGCCAAAAATAGACTTATTACATTACATTGTCACAAAAAGGAAGTGTATAAACATACCCCCTGGCTAGTGACATCTACAATATATTTGATTATCTATTTTTTTCCATCTTGCATCACCTCACTTGCGTAGCATGTGTTACACAAACACCGTATTTGGGTTCATTTATCTTAGGAAGATATGACTGTGACCGCATATGATCTAATTACCTCTTTCCAATTTTCCCCGGATAAAGACGGAATATCTGTCCGCCGTCATCATTCCCTTGTCACTGGTGTAGGCTGGCATGGTGATCCTATTTAAGAAGCAGAATTACAAAGAAATTAGTTTTTTTTTTCTACTTTAAGGTATCACGAATCTCAACCGTATTATTTCTGAATGAAAAGATAAAACGGCCTCCAAATCAAATTGTCTGTTGGCAGCATGTGCTAACTGAATAACAGACTGTTGTGTTATGGGAAATGTTTCTACTAAAGCTGAGCCCAGTGAAATGAGCAGTCAGAATATGAATGATGAACATTTCTCATACCAGATTCAGTATAGACCTGCACCCACTTCATACACAAATTCTGTTGATTGCTATTGTTTTTGTGAAAAGCGTTATTTGAAGGCATTTTCATATCTTCTACCATTCATACAAAAAAAAATCCCGAATGCGGTTTTGGTTAAGGCCCTTGTGCAGCCTCCCGTCTTTTGAAATGATAGTAAATTTGCATTCATTGGCAATGCGCAGTGTTTTCAAGCACTGCACGTCTATACTTTTTCCATTAAAAATATTGAACGTTCCTACCGGACAGCGTCCAAAAGCTCCTTACTGACTGTAGAGTGGGAGTTGCTTAACGGTTCACGTTAAGAGGCTTTGCTAATTGCTCAACTAAGAACGTAGTGTACTGTCTCTTTTGCCCATGTGGAAAGTTATATGTAGGGCAGACGACTAGAGATGTAACCAACCTATATGCGCATTCCGACGCTCTAGGAACTTGCGTGACTCCCTGGTGCATGCTAGGAACATCAGCACCCAAACCCGAGGTCAAGATAACTGGCTCAGCAGCTTACCCAGACCAACTGGTATGTTTCCATGTGGCCATTGTGCCCAATGCAGTTATGTTCAGAGAGGGCCTTCCTTTCCACATCCTTTTACAGGGGAACGGTTCACGTTAAGAGGCTTTGCTAATTGCTCAACTAAGAACGTAGTGTACTGTCTCTTTTGCCCATGTGGAAAGTTATATGTGGGGCAGACGACTAGAGATGTTAGAACCAGGATTAGTGAGCACCGCAGCAACATACGCTGTGGCGAGATGGATTCTCCAGTAGCACGACATTTTTTTGAGGCAGGACACAATGTGACGCAACTGAGGTTTAGGGTGATAGAGGAGGCGACAGTGACACCATCATTTAGGGGAGGTGACCTGGAGCAGAAATTGCTTCAAAGGGAGCTATATTGGATCTACAAGCTTAACAGTAAAGTACCAGGTGGTATGAACGAGGAGGTGGACCTATCACCCTTTCTGAGATAGTGGTGAGGCTATTGGTTGATTAATGAGAGATCTTGGATCTTGACTTTTACACTTTTCTACTTTTTGACTAAACTGATTTTAACTGATCCTTCCCCTTTAATAGATTTACGGATGTGATGCTGCTCTGGTTGCAGTAACTAATTATTGTTTTTACTATTTTTTCTAGATATTATGTTAATTCCTGCATGAGAAGCCCTGTTTCCTGGACACCAGACTACAAACATGATCAAGACCCGTTTATGGACTGTATATCGCTCATTCACTGCTTATTTGCTAGTTTGCTTTTGCCACTGATAGCGATGTCCCGACCCAGGTCTCCCGCTCGCGCATGCGCGGCGGCCATATTGGGGATGGCTTGTCACCCCGTGTACCTGGCTGGGCTGAGAGCGAGGGTGCCTGGGAGCGGAAGTGACGTCGGGCGGAGTGCGGCGATCGCCGCACGGCCTCCTGAGCGTCAGAGGGGCACGCCCAGGTGTCCAGAACGGGCGTTTTCATTGAAGCAGGTATTTAAAACTTGACACTGGCACACTATTGTGCAGCGACTGGAGGAAGCAGACTGGCATATACCCTCTGACGAAGGGTGATAGCGAAACAGCGCGCTGTCAGGGTATATCCATATTATGGAGTTGATGTATTGACTTTGCATTTGTCTTAAGCCCTAGGGCTGATGTTGCTCTTATGCTGTGTGCTGTTTAGCCTGAATGTTGTTTTGTACACAACAGGTTTGCTTACTGCTTGATATGCATAACTATGTCTGATATTGTGCATTGACTACAGAGTTCTAGTGTCACTGTCATTTTCTGTGGTGTAATGTCTGATGTAACCAAGTGTTATTTGCTGTTATGACCATTTTGTAATACATATCCTTTTTGCATCAATTCCTTGCATGGTGTGCGAGTTATTTATATTTTAATTGGACTGTGTAGGGCCATGAGGGCTCGGTTTATATACTCAGCACCCAATATTTGTTAATATCGGCTCACTGTATTGATATATTAGGTGTGCATACCTTATTTTGTAAATAGCCCAGCTTAAAGCAGAACAGTCCATCCCCTTCCATTGTGAGGAGTTGTGTAGTCTAGAGCCTAGGTTCTCAACATGTGGTACGCGTACCCCAGGGGGTACGTCTGATGGTTCCAGGGGGTACTCGGCTTGATAAACTTTACCAATAATAACAAATTTTGAGTTAAAGAAAATGATACATCTTATTTAAACAATACCAAATTAATATTTTTGCTAATTAAAAGCAATAGTAAATGCTTGGAAAGTGTTTAGAACCAATTTTCTTGTACTACGATCAAATATATATTTGTCAAGGGGTACTTGTGATAAGGTTTACTATGCTGGGGGTTACTTGGTGAGTACAGGGTTTTAAAAGGGGTACATACCAGTAAAATGTTGAGAAACACTGGTCTAGAGGAGTCCCAAGACTTCCTACGGATACAGGAAAACACAGAGAGAGACCAGGAGCCCCTTATGGTGTTTTAAATTAACCACTTGAGGACCACAGTCTTTTCGCCCCTTAAGGACCAGAGCCTTTTTCTCCATTCAGATCACTGCAGCTTTCACGGTTTATTGCTCGGTCATACAACCTACTAGAGATATCGCGAACAGTTCGCTTGCGAACGGTTCCAGGCGAACTTTGGGGGTTCGCGTTCGCCTGCACCAGGCGAACTTTCGCGGAAGTTCGATTCGCTCCATAAAGCTCTATTGAGCAAAACTTTGACCCTCTACATCACAGTCAGCAGGCACATTATTGCCAAACACACTGCTCTCACTGCTGGAGGCCCGCCCCCCCTCCCTCCTCCAAGCAAGGTCCTTATACTATTTGACTCACTTGTCTGCCTACACTAATTAGTTAAGGGACAGCTGCTTCCCACCTCCCTCCTCCCTCCCAACTGTTGAACACGAAAGGCAAGGCCATGCTACATATCCTTAAGCAGTGGCTGGATGGTGCTACATATCCTTAAGCAGTGGCTGGATGGTGTAATGGTTAAGGGCTCTGCCTCTGACACAGGAGACCAGGGTTCGAATCACGGCTCTGTCTGCTCAGTAAGTCAGCACCTATTCAGTAGGAGACCTTAGGCAAGTCTTCCTAACACTGCTACTGCCTATAGAGTGTGCCCTAGTGGCTGCAGCTCTGGCGCTTTGAGTCCGCCAGGAGAAAAGTGTGATATAAATGTTATTTTTCTTTTGGACTGAGCATAAATTGTACATGCTAGGCTAGCTTCAGCTAGCTCCAGCTAGAAGTGTTGGTGGTATAATGGATATGTTAGTTACCTACCATACACTGATACCTGGGTTCAATCCCCAGCCACGGTATGTTAGCTGGTTTTTGAAATACTGGAATTCCCTGGCAGATGAGACCCTCCTCCCTCCGGTAGATGGAGGAGGGTGGAGGGAGGGGCAGGTATTAGAACCCTTGAAACATGTTTTCTAACATTATTCCAGCCAGTAGAAATTTTTGAAAATTTTGCATCCCCATCTATTGCGGTTCGCAAACTTTTTTCCGCAACTTTCCGCAAACCGAACCGAAAATCGGAGGCTCGCGACATCTCTACAACTTACCACCTAAATGAATTTTACCTCCTTTTCTTGTCACTAATACAGCTTTCTTTTGGTGCGATTTGATTGCTGCTGCATTTTTGCATTTTTTACTTTCTGTGCTGACATTTTTCAAATAAAAGTAAAATTTCTTATACATTTTTGTCCAAATTTATTGTGCTACATGTCTTTGATTAAAAAAAATCTATTCAGTGTATATTTATTGGTTTGGGTAAAAGTTATAGCGTTTACAAACTATGGTGCCAAAAGTGAATTTTCCCATTTTGAAGCATCTCTGACTTGGTGCTAAAATTCCAGGATAGTATAAATACCCCCCAAATGAACCCATTTTGGAAAGAAGACATCCCAAAGTATTCACTGAGAGGCATGGTGAGTTCATAGAAGATTTTATTTTTTGTCACACGTTAGCGGAAAATGACACTGTGACAAAAAAAAAAAAAAAAAAAAAGTTTCCATTTCTTCTAACTTGCGACAAAAAAAAAAAAAATGAAATCTGCCATGGACTGCTATGCTCCTCTCTGAATACCTTGAAGTGTCTACTTTCCAAAATGGGGTCATTTGTGGGGTGTGTTCACTGTCCTGGCATTTTGGGGGGTGCCTAAATGTAAGCACCCCTGTAAAGCCTAACGGTGCTCATTGGACTTTGGGCCCCTTAGTGCAGTTAGGCTGCAAAAAAGTGCCACACATGTGGTATTGCCATACTCAGGAGAAGTAGTATAATGTGTTTTGGGGTGTATTTTTACACATACCCATGCTGGGTGGGAGAAATATCTCTGTAAATGACAATTTTTTTAATTTTTTTTTTTTTACACACAATTGTTTATTTACAGAGATATTTCTCCCACTCAGCATGGGTATGTGTAAAAAATTACACCCCAAAACACATTATACTACTTCTCCTGAGTACGGCGATACCACATGTGTGGCACTTTTTTGCACCCTAACTGCGCTAAGGGGCCCAAAGTCCAATGAGTACCTTTAGGATTTCACAGGTCATTTTGCAACATTTGGTTTCAAGACTACTCCTCACGGTTTAGGGCCCCTAAAATGCCAGGGCAGTATAGGAACCCCACAAATGACCCCATTTTAGAAAGAAGAAACCCCAAGGTATTCCGTTAGGAGTATGGTGAGTTCATAGAAGATTTTCTTTTTTGTCACAAGTTAGCGGAAATTGATTTTAATTGGTTTTTTTTTTTCACAAAGTGTCATTTTCCGCTAACTTGTGACAAAAAATAAAATCCCTGGCATTTTAGGGGCCCTAAACCGTGAGTAGTAGTCTAGAATCCAAATGCCTCAAAATGACCTGTGAATAGGATGTTAGGCCCCTTAGCGCACCTAGGTTGCAAAAAAGTGTCACACATGTGGTACTGCCGTACTCAGGAGAAGTAGTATAATGTGTTTTGGGGTGCATTTTTACACATACCCATGCTGGGTGGGAGAAATATCTCTGTAAATAGATTTCTCCCACCCAGCATGGGTATGTATAAAAATACACCCCAAAACACGTGTGGCACTTTTTTGCAACCTAGGTGCGCTAAGGGGCCTAACGTCCTATTCACAGGTCATTTTGAGGCATTTGGATTCTAGACTACTCCTCACGGTTTAGGGCCCCTAAAATGCCAGGGCAGTATAGGAACCCAACAAGTAACCCCATTTTAGAAAGAAGGCACCCCAAGGCATTCTGTTAGGAGTATGGTGAGTTCATAGCAGATTTTATTTTTTGTCACGAATTTTGTGGAACCGGTCATAAGCAGGGTGGCCTCTTAGATGACAGGTTGTATTGGGCCTGATCTGATGGATAGGAGTGCTAGGGGGGTGACAGGAGGTGATTGATGGGTGTCTCAGGGGGTGGTTAGAGGGGAAAATAGATGCAATCAATGCGCTGGGGAGGTGATCGGAAGGGGGTTTGAGGGGGATCTGAGGGTTTGGCCGAGTGATCAGGAGCCCACACGGGGCAAATTAGGGCGTGATCTGATGGGTAGGTGTGCTAGGGGGTGACAGGTGGTGATTGATGGGTGTCTCAAGGTGTGATTAGAGGGGGGAAATAGATGCAAGCAATGCACTGGCGAGGTGATCAGGGCTGGGGTCTGAGGGCGTTCTGAGGGTGTGGGCGGGTGATTGGGTGCCCTAGGGGCAGATAGGGGTCTAATCTGATGGGTAGCAGTGACAGGGGCTGATTGATGGGTGATTGATGGGGGTTCAGTGAGTGATTAGATGGCAGAACAGATGTAAACAATGCACTTTGGAGGTGATCTGAGGGTAGGTCTGGGGCAATCTGATGGTGTTGGAGGGTGATCAGATGCCCGTAAGAGGCAGGTTAGGGTCTGATCTGATAAGTGGCAGTGACAGGTGGTGATTGACGGGTGAATGACAGGTGAATGACGGGTGATTACAGGGGAGAATAGATGTATACAGTAAACGGGGGGGGGGGGGGTCTGAGGTCGTTCTGAGGGTGTGGGTGCGTGATTGGGTGCCCTAGGGTCAGATATGGGTCTAATCTGATGGGTAGCAGTGGCAGGTGGTGACAGGGGGTGATTGATGGGTAATTAGTGGGTGTTTAGAGGAGAGAACAGATGTAAACAATGCACTTGGGAGGTGATCTGACGGCGGGTCTGCGGGCGATCTGATGGTGTGGGTGATCAGATTGCCCGCAAGGGGCAGGTTAGGGGCTGATTGATGGGTGGCAGTGACAGGGGGTGATTGATAGGCGATTGACAGGTGATCAGTGGGTTATTACAGGGAACAACAGATGTAAATAATGCACTGGCGAATTGATAAGGGGGGGTCTGAGGGCAATCTGAGCATGTGGGTGGGTGGGTGATTGGGTGCCCGCAAGGGGCAGATTAGGGTCTAATCTGATGGGTAACAGTGACAGGTGGTAATAGGGTGGGATTGATGGGTAATTAGTGGCTGTTTAGAGGAGAGAAAAGATGTAAACAATGCACTTGGGAGGTGATCCGACGTCGAATCTGCAGGCGATCTGATGGTGTGGGTGATCAGATTGCCCGCAAGGGGCAGGTTAGGGGCTGATTGATAGGTGGCAGTGACAGGGGGTGATTGACGGGTGATCAGTGGGTTATTACAGGGGGGATATACCGTAGGTATACAGTACACAGGGGGGGGGGGTCTGGGAAGAATCTGAGTGGTGGGGGGGTGATCAGTAGTGTTGGGCGAACAGTGTTCGCCACTGTTCGGGTTCTGCAGAACATCACCCTGTTCGGTGTTCGGCCAAACCGTTCGGCCGCATGGCCGAACTAAGAGGGCATGGCCGAACGTTCGGCTAGCGGTGTGATTGGCCGAACGGGTCACGTGGTTCGGACCCGAACGCGCTCTGAATGGCCGAACTGTCCCGTGGTTCGGGTAAATAAATACCCGAACCACGTCATATTTCCGCCATTTGTCTGTGGGTTTAGCTTTGGGTAGGCAGGCAGGGTAGTTCGCGCTCCAGCCACGCTAGCCAGGGTCCCCCCAGTCATTGTGTCGCTGCTGGGAATAGTAGTACACCGCTCGCTCAGCATTCTGTTTACTGCCACTCTGTGTACCTCGCTCAGCCACACTATATAGCATTCTGTTTACTGCCACTCTGTGTCTTCTGGGAATAGTGGTACACCGCTCACCCGCCACTGTATAGCATTGTGCTCTGTGTCGCTGCTGGGAATAGTGGTACACCGCTCACCCGCCACTGTATAGCATTGTGCTCTGTGTCGCTGCTGGGAATAGTGGTACACCGCTCACCCGCCACTGTATAGCATTGTGCTCTGTGTCGCTGCTGGGAATAGTGGTACACCGCTCAGCCACACTATATAGCATTCTGTTTACTGTTCTGTGTCTGCTGGGAATAGTAGTACACCGCTCGCTCAGCCACACTATATAGCATTCTGTTTACTGCCACTCTGTGTACCTCGCTCAGCCACACTATATAGCATTCTGTTTACTGCCACTCTGTGTCTTCTGGGAATAGTAGTACACCGCTCACCCGCCACTGTATAGCATTGTGCTCTGTGTCACTGCTGGGAATAGTGGTACACCGCTCACCCGCCACTGTATAGCATTGTGCTGTGTGTCGCTGCTGGGAATAGTGGTACACCGCTCAGCCACACTATATAGCATTCTGTTTACTGTTCTGTGTCTGCTGGGAATAGTAGTACACCGCTCGCTCAGCCACACTATATAGCATTCTGTTTACTGCCACTCTGTGTACCTCGCTCAGCCACACTATATAGCATTCTGTTTACTGTTCTGTGTCTGCTGGGAATAGTAGTACTCCGCTCGCTCAGCCACACTATATAGCATTCTGTTTACTGCCACTCTGTGTCTGCTGGGAATAGTAGTACACCGCTCACCCGCCACTGTATAGCATTGTGCTCTGTGTCGCTGCTGGGAATAGTGGTACTGTATAGCATTTCTGTACTGCCACTGTACTGCTGCCAGTCAGCGTGTACTGTAAGGATAAGTGAAATGAGGAAGAAATACGGTGAAAGAGGGAGGGGCAAGGGAAGAGGTGTTTCCCCTGACTGTTCACGTACAGGCCACAGGGGAGCACCCAAGAAAACCCACTCAATACCGCCCATGTTGTCCAGGACAACAACCCTCACAAATCCAAAAGAACAGGACCAGATAATTACTTGGATGACCTCTCAAGCGTCCAGCAGTGGGTTAAGCAGCACCAGCACATCACGCACGAGGTCCGAGTCCTCAGCCAGTTACAAGGAGCCAGTGGGCACAAAGCTGACACAACCGGCAGTGACACCACGCACACAACTGCCAGATAACCAGTCCGATGAATTACCTCAGGACACAATGGGGTATTCGCAGGAGCTATTCCCAGCCCAACAAACTTCCACCTTTCAAAGGTCAATGGAGGAACAGCCAGAAATGTTGTGCCCGGATTCACAACCATTAACTGTGGGAAATGCACTGCGCACTGAAATACAAGGCGAGTCCGAGGAGGACTCGGAAACCCAAATCCCAGAGCAAGTTGGGCAGAAGGGGTTGCAATTGCAGGAGGTCGGCCGACAAGATCTGGAAGACGACGTTGGAGTGAGCTGCGCAGAGGTTGTTCTGGGGAGCTCTACTCCACGGCGGCGGCCCCCCACAATGACATATGACGAGTTTCAGGAGATGGAAGAGGAGGGTATGGACAATGTGGACAGAGACCCAGATTTTGTTTGTGAACGAGAACATCGCCGTCGTAGCAGCAGCACAGATGAGTCTGTTGAAGAACCCACTGCTGCACGAGTTCGCCTTGTGCCACAAGGTAGGCGGCACGCAATTTCAGGCACCACAAGCGTGGAAGTTAAAGTGAGAGGCAAAAGAGGAGCAAACAGAAATCGCCAGCAAGGCAGGTGCTCCAAAGTCTGGGCTTTCTTTGAAGACTGCACTGAGGATGTTACCATGGCGATTTGCAAGGTGTGCAAGACCCGCCTGAGCAGGGGGAAAAGTATTAACAACCTCTCCACCACCAGCATGAGCCGCCACATGCTATCCAAACATCCCACTCTGTGGGCAAACGCGGCAGGACAGGGTACCAGCAACACTGCCTCCCTTGGGTTCACCAGACTCACCACCAGACCCGCCTCAGCAGCAGCAGTAGCCCAGCCATTGCGTGGTTCACAACATTCACAAACATCAGACGACGCTGACACTGTCACTTTCCAGAGTAGTGCTCTTGAGGTCTCCCAGTATTCATCAAACACAACAACCAACAGCCCTTCCGTGTGCAGCGCTACGGTTCAGTTGTCTGTGTCGGAGATGTTTGAGCGCAAGAGGAAATTGCCAGCAAATGACCCCCGGACCGTGGCAGTAACAGCCAGCATAGCCAAGCTTCTGGCCTGCGAAATGCTGCCATATCGAGTGGTGGAGACAAACAGCTTCAAGGGCATGATGCCAGTGGCCATCCCACGTTACGTAGTTCCCAGCCGCTACCACTTTGCGCGCTCTGCAGTGCCTGAGTTGCATGAGCACGTGGTCAGCAAAATAACCCGAAGCTTGAAGAATGCCGTTGCCTGCAAGGTTCACCTCACCACTGACACCTGGACGAGTGCGTTCGGCCAGAGTCGATACATCTCCCTTACCGCGCACTGGGTGAACCTTGTGGAGCCTGGCAGCGATTCCTCACCTGCTACGGCACGGGTGTTGCCCACGCCGCAAACAGCTGCACCGCCGTCCCTCCCACTGGATAACAACAGCAGCACCTACCTCTCTGACTCCTTCTCCTCCAACGCATCTCAAAGCTGTACCTCATCCGGAAACGCTAACCCAGCAGCAGTAGGATCGTGGAAGCAGTGCAGCACAGCTGTTGGCATGCGTCAACAAGCGTTGCTGAAGCTGATCTGCCTTGGGGATAAGCAGCACACAGGGGAGGAAATTTGGAAGGGAATAAAGGAACAGACGGATTTGTGGCTGGCACCGCTGGACCTGTAACCGGGCATGGTTGTGTGTGATAATGGGAGTAATCTCATTCGCGCTTTAAGGTTGGCTAAGCTGACACACATCCCTTGTCTGGCGCACGTGATGAACCTAGTAGTTCAGCGGTTCCTGAGGACATACCCAGACGTGGCCGATCTTCTGTTGAAGGTGCGTCGAGTGGCCAAACATTGTAGAAATTCCAGTACTGCTTCGGGGGCACTCGCCAAGATGCAGGAGCGCTTCAATCTCCCCCACCATCGCTTGCTGTGTGATGTCCCTACGCGCTGGAATTCTACGCTGCACATGCTAGCCCGCTTTTGTGAGCAGAAGAGTGCAGTGGTCCAGTACATGACGGCGCAGTACCGAGGCGCATCCGGACAGCTGCCAAGCTTCTGTGGATCCGATTGGGCCAACATGTTGGACCTCTGCCAAGTCCTCCAAAATTTTGAGCAATCTACGTTGCTTGTGAGCAGTGACAACTCTTCAGTCAGCATTACCATACCACTGCTGTGTTTACTGAAGAGGTCAATGTTGAAAATCAAGGAAACAGCTGTCATGATGCAACTGGGGGAATCTGAAGGAGAAAACGATCAGCGTGATGGTACCAACATCAGGCCCTCCGCCTCAGGGAACGCTGGCCCCAGCAGCTATGACGAAGAAGAGGAGGAGGAACAGCTGGAGTTGGAGCAGGAATTTCATGCCACCACTGACGAGGGCCAGAGCGGTGCACGTTGGACTTCCACAATTCAGCGCGAATGGTCAGCAGAAGCAGACCAGGAGGAAGGTGACGACTATGATGCATCACAACAACTATCACAACGCTCACAAGAGGATGATGAGGATTCTGGTAGGACTCTGGCACACATGGCTCAATTCATGCTAGACTGCATTGAACGTGACCCACGCATTGTGCGCATTCTGGACAACACCAATTACTGGGTTTATACCCTTCTGGATCCACGGTACAAACACAATGTTCCAAAACTGCTTGAAGAAAGAGTCAGACAGGTCAAAATGGAAGAATACCAGCAGGCCCTTGTGGAGACTTTAGAGAGGAGATTGACATCCTCCCCCTCCTCTAGCCAGTTGTACGCCGACAGACTGACTTCCGCAAACCCAGGACGACCAGGAGGGCAGCAAACAACGCAAGCCGCAGCTAGTGCCCAAAAGGGAATGGTATCGGCAGTGTCCTTGGAGTGGGAAAATTTTCTGACACCCATGCAGCAGCAGCCCACTGAACAGCAAGCGTGCAGATCCACCTCCAACACCGATCGCCTGGAGAAGATGGTCAAGGACTACATGTCAGATGACGTAGCTGTGTCGAACAATCCATCTGCACCCTTCAACTATTGGGTATCGAAGCAAGACACCTGGCACGAACTGGCAATGTACGCAATAGAGGTGCTGGCTTGCCCGGCAGCCAGCGTTATGTCGGAACGCTGTTTCAGTGCTGCCGGAGGCATCGTCACAGATCGGCGTGTCCGCCTCTCCACAGAAAATGCAGACCGTCTGACTCAAATTAAAATGAATCAATCCTGGATTGGAAATGACTACGCAACACTCCAGGACCCCAACCAAGTAACATGACCAATCAACATCTGCGATGGTGTAGCGTTTCCGGTCCCTGTTTATTGAACCTCTCATCTGTATTACATTTATGACTGCATGGCGGCAAAAAGCATTGCTGCTATATCCGCACGCTTTTTGTCCTCATGCAAGGCCTGGGTTGTTGTGTCTCAAAAAGCATGGCCTTCTCCTCCTGCGCCTCCTCCTGTTCCATCACGTCTGCTGCTGCTGGGTTAGCGTTGCCGCGTGGTCCCTGTTTATTGAACCACTTATCTTTATTACATTTATGACTGCATGGCGGTACAAAGCATGCTATCCGCACGCTTCTTGTCCTCATGCAAGGCCTGGGTTGTTGTGTCTCACAAAGCGTGGCCTTCTCCTCCTGCGCCTCCTCCTGTTCCATCACGTCTGCTGCTGCTGGTGCTGGGTTAGCGTTACCGGTCCCTCTTCCTGGAACCTCTTCTCTGTATTACATTTATGACTGCATGGCGAAAAAAAGCATGTTACCTGTGCAAAGAAACATGACAATTTCCACATTTAAATCAATTTTCTCAAAAACTATAAGCTCTTTTTCAAATATTTTTTTCCCCTCTTGTACCCACTCCCAAGGTGCACATACCCTGCTAATTTGGGGTATGTAGCATGTAAGGAAGCTTTACAAAGCACGAAAGTTCGGGTCCCCATTGACTTCCATTATGTTCGGAGTTCGGCGCAAACACCCGAACATTGCGGCGATGTTCGGCGAACGTTCGCGAACCCGAACATCTAGGTGTTCGCCCAACACTAGTGATCAGGAGGGAGCAGGGGGCAGTTTATGGTTAAAAAAAAATAGCGTTGACAGATAGTGACAGGGAGTGATTGATGGGTGATTAGGGGGGTGATTGGGTGCAAACAGTGGTCTGGGGGGTGGGCAGGGGGGGAGGGGTCTGAGGGGTGCTCTGGGCGATCAGGGGGAAGGGGGGGCAGGATCAGTGTGTTTGGTGCAGACTAGGGTGGCTGCAGCCTGCCCTGGTGGTCCCTCGGACACTGGGACCACCAGGGCAGGAGGCAGCCTGTATAATAGGCTTTGTATACATTACAAAGCCTACTATACATATTCTCAGCGGCGATCCGGGTGCTAGTAACCCGCCGTCGCTTCCAAACGGCCGGCAGGTTACAGTGCGAGGGGGGGGCGGAGCCTGTCACCGGCGGCTGATCGCTTCACGAATGATGCGATCGCCGCATAACCACGCCCGCCGCCGCCGATGGGCGTATTGCGGTCGTTTGGGCCCAGCCCTTGCCGCCGCCCATCGGCTTAAGGCGATCGGCAAGTGGTTAATGTCAAGGTCTGGATAAATACCAAGTGATGAGGTACTCACAAAGGTGGGTTGCAAGACCAGCAACCACAGTATAAAAACAAGTGAGGAAATCCTGTCCCCACTCGAGCTCTTTGTCTTCCAATGTATGAAGAGAAAACTATTGTTTGGGTACACAAAACAAACAATTGGCAGCAACCTCTAATAGCTAGGGGGTTGCAAACAATATCACTGGGAGGGAGAAGGCACCCCAAAAAATAACCATGGATGTAATAAATATAAAATGGCTTACCTCTAAGAAGAAGGGACAATGCCAATATAGGAAAGAAATTTTAATAATCAGTTGAAAAGGGCGCCTGAGCCACCTGTATGAAAAGGGTGCATCCATAGACATCAATGTTATTTCTGCAAATATCGGCTACAAGGTGATGAAAAGTTTTCATATCGGCTACAAGCGGGTGCCCCTTGGCAGCCCATATTTTATTTGGCTACGGTCGGCTACAGTAGGGTGCCACTTTGTAGCCCATATTTTTGATTCGTCTACAAGATTTTTGTCTACAAGGTTTTTAATTCTACTACAAAAGGGCGCCCCTTTGTAGCCCATATTTTTAATTTGGCTATAAGCACCCCCAGGGGGGTCTTAGGGTTAGGCACCACCTGGGGGGTTAGGTTCTGTGTGAGACTGAGTAGGGAGAAGTTAGGTCAGGCATGGGCAAACTTGGCCCTCCAGCTGTTAAGGAACTACAAATCCCACAATGCATTTGCCTTTATGAGTCATGACTGTGGCTGTCAGACTCCTGCAATGCATTGTGGGGGCTTGTAGTTCCTCAACAGCTGGAGGGCCTGAGTTAGGTCATAGTAATCACTTTTCTTAGCTATAGCTAGAGCCCTTTTATAGCCCAATACATTTTGCCTATAACAGCATCTTTTTTATAAACTAAAACTAGCTTTCTCGGCTACACCAGACATCCTGTGTAGCTGAATTTGGCATATGGGCTATACCGGGCCCTCTTTGTAGGCAAATTTGGCATATGAGCTACACCGGGAGCCCTTTGTTGCCGAATTTGGCATAATGGGCTATACCTGGGGCTCTTTGTAGCTGAATTTGGCATATGGGCTACACCAGGCGCCCTTTCTAAGCGAATTTGCGATATATGGGCTACACCAGGCGCCCTTTTTTTCCAGGCACCCTTTTTAAATGGACGCACACACATAACACAGGATAGTGTGTTAGGTAGTCTTTGTGCCCTCCATCATTTCCTATCACCCAGATTAGTATTAGGTAGCCTTTGTGCTCCATCATTGCCTCTCCCAAATAAAAGTATTGGGCCGTTTTCTGGGCCTTTCATCATCCCCCACCCAGATAGTAGAAGTAGGTAGCCAAGTATGCCCCTATACTATATTAGCATTAGGTAACCATGTGTCTCCCATAATTAGCACTATTACCCACTATTACCTTTTTACCCACTCCTCAAAACGAAAATATTAGGTAGCCAGATGTGCTACCACATACTAGTAGGTTAACCGTGTGTTCCCTTCAAACCATATTTGTCAGATGCCCTCCAAATGGTATTATATAGCCAGAGGTGATTAGTTAGCCCTCGATATAGCTAGACAGAGGTAGCCTCTCAGTATTAAGAAACAAATATAGGTAAACCTCAAGTATAGACAGCCAGAGGTAGCCTTCTAGTATTAGATAGCCAGAGGTAGCCCACCAGTATAGGTAGCCAGAGGTTCCCTCCCCATTTGGTAACCAGATGCGTCCCCAATATTAGGTAGCCAATGGGGTTCCTAATATTAGGCAGTTATAAGTAGCACTTTCCCCAGTATAGATAGCTAGATGTGCCCCCCCATGCAGAATGGCAAGTACCGCAGAAGTAACTCACCTCTCCATGCTGCAGTGACGTGGTGCACCTTCCTCCACAGGCAGCATCTTTATGGCTCCAATAAGTCTCCCATCATGTACCAGCAGGTCACGTGATAAGAGATGCTGCTGGAACCATGGAGGATCTAAAAGGAAGGTGGATCACGTCACTGAAGCCTGGAGAAGTGACTTACATTTCTGCTTGCTAAATTGCTGTTCAGGGGTTTCCATGGCCACTGACGTCGGGCCCCCCCTTAGACTTGGTCCCTATATCAGCTGCTATGATGATACCTATACCAATGTCTGCTCAGTATGTAATGAAGCAGTTAACCCTTTTGGTCCTTTATATGCATCTGTCGTCTTTCAGGAAATCACTGTTTGATTCTACATACAGTACACATGATTTGATTTATTTTCGGTACAGATGCATTACTATAAGGCATTGTGGGCCTCAGTGTCTCTCTTCTTTATAAATGTTGGTGGAAGGCATCACAGTTATGCTGGGGAGCCCCATGATGCTGTTGCTGCAGCCCTTCCTTCTAGTTCCTCTACCAATAAGCTGTTTAATGAAGATAATTTCTGTATGTCTACATTTGTTTATTTTCACCATCAACAATCTCTTTTTCAATCACTTCCAAGTTATTTTTGAGTTGTAACACAAACAGCTGCACTAAAGTAGCAGCATCAAAAACATTTCATTTCGTTTGAAGCTCAGAAATGTACTTTTTAGTTTCGATCAGCAATGTTCTAGTTATATCCTATTCCAGTAGCATCTGCACTGTAATCAAAGAAAAAAAATGCACGCCGAACAAACTAATATTGAACTGAGAAACAGAGAGAGTGAGAGAGTGAGAGAACAGAGTGGGAAAAGCAGGAAATGTGGGTGCCTGCAAATAATGGGCAATTTGGGTGCCTCATAAGAGCTAATGCAAATATCAGCTCGAGCAGCAAAAGCAGAAATTTGGGCGCCCAATAGACTGCATTGGGCTATCCAACCAAAACTTTTTGCTTTTGAATATCATCATTTTGAAATGTATCATTTTTAAAATGTATTTTTTTTTTGTATTTACATTATTGACGGGGGACTCTGGGGCAGGTGGGAGGGGTAGGGACGTGGGGGTTGCTCAGTTGAGGTAGGCATTAGGAAGGGGGGTTTTAAGGTTAAGATTAGGCATCAGGAGGGGTTTTATGGTTAGGCTTTAGAAAGGGGAGTTTTAACCACTTGAGGACCTAGGGCTTTCTACCCCTTAAGGACCGGCCACTTTTTTTCCATTCAGACCACTGCAGCTTTCACGGTTTATTGCTCGCTCATACAACCTACCACCTAAATGAATTTTGGCTCCTTTTCTTGTCACTAATAAAGCTTTCTTTTGGTGCTATTTGATTGCTCCTGCGATTTTTACTTTTTATTATATTCATCAAAAAAGACATGAATTTTGGCAAAAAAAATGATTTTTTTAACTTTCTGTGCTGACATTTTTCAAATAAAGTAAAATTTCTGTATACATGCAGCACGAAAAATGTGGACAAACATGTTTTTGATTAAAAAAAACCCATTCAGTGTATATTTATTGGTTTGGGTAAAAGTTATAGCGTTTACAAACTATGGTGCAAAAAGTGAATTTTCCCATTTTCAAGCATCTCTGACTTTTCTGACCCCCTGTCATGTTTCATGAGGGGCTAGAATTCCAGGATAGTATAAATACCCCCCAAATGACCCCATTTTGGAAAGAAGACATCCCAAAGTATTCACTGAGAGGCATAGTGAGTTCATAGAAGATATTATTTTTTGTCACAAGTAAGCGGAAAATGACACTTTGTGAGGAAAAAAAAAAAAAAAAAAAGTTTCCATTTCTTCTAACTTGCGACAAAAAAAAATGAAATCTGCCACGGATTCACCATGCCCCTCTCTGAATACCTTGAAGGGTCTACTTTCCAAAATGGGGTCATTTGTGGGGTGTGTTTACTGTCCTGACATTTTGGTGGGTGCTAAATTGTAAGCACCCCTGTAAAGCCTAAAGGTGCTCATTGGACTTTGGACCCCTTAGCGCAGTTAGGCTGCAAAAAAGTGCCACACATGTGGTATTGCCGTACTCAGGAGAAGTAGTATAATGTGTTTTGGGGTGTATTTTTACACATACCCATGCTGGGTGGGAGAAATATCTCTGTAAATGACAATTTGTTAATTTTTATAACACACAATTGTCCATTTACAGAGATCTTTCTCCCACTCAGCATGGGTATGTGTAAAAATACACCACAAAACACATTATACTAATTCTCCTGAGTACGGCGATACCACATGTGTGGCACTTTTTTGCACCCTAACTGCGCTAAAGGGCCCAAAGTCCAATGAGTACCTTTAGGATTTCACAGGTCATTTTGAGAAATTTCGTTTCAAGACTACTCCTCACGGTTTAGGGCCCCTAAAATGCCAGGGCAGTATAGGAACCCCACAAATGACCCCATTTTAGAAAGAAGACACCCCAAGGTATTCCGTTAGGAGTATGGTGAGTTCATAGAAGATTTTATTTTTTGTCAAAAGTTAGCGGAAAAAGACACTTTGTGAAAAAACACAATTAAAATCAATTTCCGCTAACTTGTGACAAAAAATAAAATATTCTATGAACTCGCCATACTACTAACGGAATACCTTGGGGTGTCTTCTTTCTAAAATGGGGTCATTTGTGGGGTTCCTATACCGCCCTGGCATTTTAGGGGCCCTAAACCGTGAGGAGTAGTCTTGAAACGAAATTTCTCAAAATGACCTGTGAAATCCTAAAGGTACTCATTGGACTTTGGGCCCTTTAGCGCAGTTAGGGTGCAAAAAAGTGTCACACATGTGGTATCGCCATACTCGGGAGAAGTAGTACAATGTGTTTTGGGGTGTATTTTTACACATACCCATGCTGGGTGGGAGAAATACCTCTGTAAATGGACAATTGTGTGTAAAAAAATCAAAAGATTGTCATTTACAGAGGTATTTCTCCCACCCAGCATGGGTATGTGTAAAAATACACCCCAAAACACATTATACTACTTCTCCCGAGTACGGCGATACCACATGTGTGGCACTTTTTTGCACCCTAACTGCACTAAGGGGCCCAAAGTCCAATGAGTAACTTTAGGATTTCACAGGTCATTTTTGTTTCAAGACTACTCCTCGCGGTTTAGGGCCCCTAAAATGCCAGGGCAGTATAGGAACCCCACTAATGACCCCATTTTAGAAAGAAGACACCCCAAGGTATTCTGTTAGGAGTATGGTGAGTTCATAGAAGTTTTTATTTTTTTGTCACAAGTTAGCGGACATTGATTTTAATAGTTTTTTTTCACAAAGTGTCATTTTCCGCTAACTTGTGACAAAAAATAAAATCTTCTATGAACTCACCATACTCCGTACGGAATACCTTTGGGTGTCTTCTTTCTAGAATGGGGTCATTTGTGGGGTTCCTATACTGCCCTGGCATTTTAGGGGCCCTAAACCGTGAGGAGTAGTCTTGAAACCAAATGTCGCAAAATGACCTGTGAAATCCTAAAGGTACTCATTGGACTTTGGGCCCCTTAGCGTACTTAGGGTGTAAAAAAGTGCCACACATGTGGTACCGCCGTACTCAGGAGAAGTAGTATAATGCGTTTTGGGGTGTATTTTTACACGTACCCATGCTAAGTGGAAGAAATATCTCTGTAAATGACAATTGTTTGATTTTTTTTACACACAATTGTCCATTTACATAGAAATTTCTCCCACCCAGCATGGGTATGTGTAAAAATACACCCCAAAACATATTGTACTACTTTTCCTGAGTACGGCGGTACCACATGTGTGACACTTTTTTGCAGCCTAGGTGCGCTAAGGGGCCCAACGTCCTATTCACAGATCATTTTGAAGCATTTGTTTTCTAGACTACTCCTCGCGGTTTAGGGGCCCTAAAATGCCAGGGCAGTATAGGAACCCCACAAGTGACCCCATTTTAGAAAGAAGACACCCCAAGGTATTCTGTTCGGTGTATGGCGAGTTCATAGAAGATTTTATTTTTTGTCACAAGTTAGTGAAAAATGACACTTTGTGAAAAAAAACCAATAAAAATTAATTTCCGCTAACTTTTGACAAAAAATAAAATCTTCTATGAACTCGTCATACACCTAACAAAATACCTTGGGGTGTCTTTTTTTCTAAAATGGGGTCACTTGTGGGGTTCCTATACCGCCCTGGCATTTTACAGGCCCAAAACCGTGAGTAGTCTGGAAACCAAATGTCTCAAAATGACTGTTCAGGGGTATAAGCATCTGCAAATTTTGATGACAGGTGGTCTATGAGGGGGCGAATTTTGTGGAACCGGTCATAAGCAGGGTGGCCTTTTAGATGACAGGTTGTATTGGGCCTGATCTGATGGATAGGAGTGCTAGGGGGGTGACAGGAGGTGATTGATGGGTGTCTCAGGGGGTGGTTAGAGGGGAAAATAGATGCAATCAATGCACTGGGGAGGTGATCGGAAGGGGGTCTGAGGGGGATCTGAGGGTTTGGCCGAGTGATCAGGAGCCCACACGGGGCAAATTGGGGCCTGATCTGATGGGTAGGTGTGCTAGGGGGTGACAGGAGGTGATTGATGGGTGTCTCAAGGTGTGATTAGAGGGGGGAATAGATGCAAGCAATGCACTGGCGAGGTGATCAGGGCTGGGGTCTGAGGGCATTCTGAGGGTGTGGGCGGGTGATTGAGTGCCCTAGGGGCAGATAGGGGTCTAATCTGATAGGTAGCAGTGACAGGGGGTGATTGATGGGTAATTAGTGGGTGTTTAGGGTAGAGAATAGATGGAAACACTGCGCTTGGGTGGTGATCTGATGTCGGATCTGCGGGCGATCTATTGGTGTGGGTGGGTGATCAGTTTGCCCGCAAGGGGCAGGTTAGGGGCTGATTGATGGGTGGCAGTGACAGCGGGTGATTGATGGGTGGCAGTGACAGGGGGTGATTGATGGGTGGCAGTGACAGGGGGTGATTGATGGGTGATAGGTGATTGGCAGGTGATTGACAGGTGATCAGTGGGTTATTACAGGGAAGGACAGATGTAAATATTGCACTGGCGAATTGATAAGGGGGGGTCTGAGGGCAATCTGAGCGTGTAGGCGGGTGATTGGGTGCCCGCAAGGGGCAGATTAGGGTCTGATCTGATGGGTAACAGTGACAGGTGGTGATAGGGGGTGATTGATGGGTAATTAGTGGGTGTTTAGAGGAGAGAATAGATGTAAACGCTGCGCTTGGGTGGTGATCTGATGTCGGATCTGCGGGCGATCTATTTGTGTGGGTGATCAGATTGCCCGCAAGGGGCAGGTTAGGGGCTGATTGTTGGGTGGCAGTGACAGGGGGTGATTGATGGGTGATAGGTGATTGGCAGGTTATTGACAGGTGATCAGTGGGTTATTACAGGGAAGGACAGATGTAATTAATGCACTGGCGAATTGATAAGGGGGGGTCAGAGGGCAATCTGAGCGTGTGGGCGGGTGATTGGGTGCCCGCAAGGGGCAGATTAGGGTCTGATCTGATAGGTAACAGTGACAGGTGGTGATAGGGGGTGATTGATGGGTGATTGATGGGTAATTAGTGGGTGTTTAGAGGAGAGAATAGATGTAAACAATGGATTTGGGAGGTGATCTGATGTCGGATCTGCGGGCGATCTATTGGTGTGGGGGGGTGATCAGATTGCCCGCAAGGGGCAGGTTAGGGGCTGATTGATGGGTGGCAGTGACAGGGGGTGATTGATGGGTGATTGACAGGTGATTGACAGGTGATCAGGGGGATAGATGCATACAGTAAACAGGGGGGGGTGGTCTGGGGGGGGGGGGGGGTCTGGGGAGAATCTGAGGGGTGGGGGGTGATCAGGAGGGGGCAGGGAGCAGGGGGGGGGGGATAAAAAAAAATAGCGTTGACAGATAGTGACAGGGAGTGATTGATGGGTGATTAGGGGGGTGATTGGGTGCAAACAGGGGTCTGGGGGGTGGGCAGGGGGGGGGTCTGATGGGTGCTGTGGGCGATCTGGGGCAGGGGGGGTAAAAAATCAGTGTGCTTGGTGCAGACTAGGGTGGCTGCAGCCTGCCCTGGTGGTCCCTCGGACACTGGGACCACCAGGGCAGGAGGCAGCCTGTATAATACACTTTGTAAACATTACAAAGTGTATTATACACTTTGTATGCGGCGATCGTCGGGTTAACATCCCGCCGGCGCTTCCGTATGGCCGGCGGGTGAGCGGCGCCAGGCGGAGGCGGAGGATCGCGTCACGGATGACGCGATCGCTCCGCCCATGCCCCTACAAGGACCGCCGCCATTTGTCAATACGGCGGTCCTTGCGGGGTGCACTTCCCGGCCGCCAATTGTACATACGGCGGTCGGGAAGTGGTTAAGGTTAGGCATTGGAGGGGGAAGGTTTTCCTCGAACCTCTATTTCGTGTACTCAAGTGTTCTGAAATGTGTTGGTGATCCACCAACATGCTACCACCATGCCACCTATTGGACTACAGCAAGTAACAATAATAACAGTAATGTCTAAAAGGCAGAGCTCAACTCATTTCATGAAACAAGGCTCATCTCTGCTTAGAGGTCACACTATCACAGTCTGATGGCTTGGAACTCACATCACAACATCTGACTTAAGCCTGGTTATAAGGATTATACCTCTTAATGGCAATTCCTCCGAGACCCAATCAGAATCTGCAACTTCCAGGTCTCGGTGCTTGTTACCCGCTGATGACGCTGCCGGTGGCTCACAGGCCACACATTCTGATAGGTGGAGGGCGCGTTCCCAGTACGCCCTCCACAAAGGTAAACAATAGTCAGCTGACCCCGGTCAGCTGACAGAGCAGCGTCAGCTGATTCTACAGCGGACACCTAGGTAGGGCCTTGCCGTGTGATTGGTTGTGCAGAGTGTGGCCGGCCACTGATTGGATTCTGTATTGTATTTAAACCTGCAGAGTGCTCCCAGTCATCGACCATGATAAGCATAGCTTTGGCTAGTTGCTGGGTGCGCACTCGATTGCTACTGATACTCTGGATATTGACTTTGGCCTGTATTTGACTACTCTGTCTGTTGTGATTAACCTCTGCTTGATTCCTGGAAATCCTTGCTTGCTGCCTGGACCGACCTCTGCTAGTTACTGGATATCTCTTGCTTGCCGCCTGGACCGACCTTGGACTGTTACCAGATATCCTTGCATGCCACTTGAACTGGACTCTAAGTATAAGCCTACTTTCCTTATCAGCCAAGTAACAGTGTGCATATTGTCTCACTTAAACCTTGTCACATGTCATCTGGAACTTCTGCTGTCTGTTGCATAACTTTGTATGCAGACTAAAAGGAACTGTGTGATAACTTGCATCAACTATTACCTGTTGCTAAATACTGCATGCAAATGTGCCTGAACTATTTCATAACTCAGATCAATCATCATTACTGTTGAATAACTTTGCATGAAGACTTGTCTAAACTGCATCATACCTGGAATACTTATTGCCTGAGCTTTACTTGTGTGATGCTGCTGAACTGTGGAACTGTGTTACTAGCCTCATTAGTGGCTCTTGGTGGTGTGTGTCTTCTACGTCAGCTTGTTTGCCTTGCTCACCTAAATCCTAATTAGGGCCAGCTAGTGGTGTGCCAGGCAGGGACAGTGTAGGTGTCAGCTAGTGGTGTGCCAGGCAGGGACAGTGTAGGTGTCAGCTAGTGGTGTGCCAGGCAGGGACAGCTAGGTGAAGAGCGAGATCTCTAGCCTAGGGCATACATGCTGACTCAGAGAGTTATACCACCAAGCCTTACACTGGTAAACACCATGCGATTTCCCATCAGATAAATAGGTTACATTGATTATTTTCAACAGATCCGATCTGATTTCCGATCGGTTTTCTTATCAATTCTGTATAAAAGTGATCGGTTAAATTGATCAGAAATCAGATCAGACCTGTCGGAAATAATCCAGTTGACCCGGCTGATGGGAAATTGCATGGTGTGTACCAGGAATAACACAGCAGCAGAGGCCACATTTACAACTATCCTCTTTGCATTCATTTATATTTTGTGAACCTACTCATATCTGCGGGAATGGTTTACAGGCATGTCCTCCTGTAAATCTTAACGAGGGCCCCGAAGAAGTGAACCTTGTTTCACGAAATGCAATTAGTCCTGCCTGTAAAGCAAATCTGTAATTGGGAAGAGTAAAAGTTAGATACTTCCCTCAGTAAGTGGAAGCCACTGGATGGTCCAGAAGCTTCCTAGATCATCTCTCCAGCACAGGGTCCCTTCTCCATCTTCTGGCCATGCTCCCACTATGGGTACTTGATTTAAATTCAACAGACTGTGTAAAACAATTTCAAGAACAATAATCCAAACAATTGTATAGCGCTTTCTCCTGTCAGACTCAAAACGCTCAAGAGCTGCAGCCATCGGGACACGCTCAAGAGGCCACCCTGTGGTGATAGGGAGTTTTGCGTTGAATTTACTGAATAGGTACAGACCCTAGCCAGGATTCAAAGGCAAAGCCCTCAGCCAATACACTAGCGGAGCAGAGTGTGGGAATTCCTACTACTATGTGGATGACTTGTCATGCCCTAATGAAGCACAAGACAGTAAGGAATTCACATTTTTTATACATTAGAAACAACCTTTGTAGAGTGCATTTAGTTTTCAGAATACACTTATTCCTTTTCAAGCTCGGGTACTGCAAAGCCATGCGTGTATAGTGTCTTAGGCTTGAGTTGTGGTTATTTCTAAAGTAGACATATAATTAGCTCTGAAATAGAGGAAATATAGCAGAGACATAAGAGAGCATTACTTGAAATAGGGAATAATGATGAAAAACCCCTGCATGAATAAATGTGAGTCTATTATCTATGATGAAAGGAGTGTGCCATATGGTAATTAAAATGTGTCTTTTGTCGTATACTAAATTTGTGCGCCGATAAGAAACAAATAAAGTATCATTAAAAACACAAAAATAGAGGAGATCAGGAATGGAGCAGATACTTTTTCACACCACTGTAGCTGTTGCCTGACTGTACACTTTACCCAGGTCAGCTGCACTGTCAGAATGCATTACATTGTGTAGACATCACACAAGGTACACTTACTCTACTTTCACAGGGAAAATAAAACCAATCACTCCAAGCAGGGGTGAGCCTGGGGTGCCTGGCACCTGGGTGCAAGATTTTCTCTGGCGGCTATGGGAGTGGTTAAATTAACCACGCCCAACCACATAACCACACCCTTGTCCTGTCTAATCACACCCACAGCTTCCACCTCTTTACGCATGCATGTTATACCCCATTCCTACCCCTCTTCCATGGGCTTGCTCCTGGCTGGCTTTGGCTGCCTGTGAGTCTGCTAGTCTCTGGACTGACTCAGGCTGAGAGGCAGGGCTGCGCTTGGGCGGGTGCTGCGGGTGCATTGCACCAAGGCGCCTGTCTCTGACAGGCGCCGCCCGGCCCCCGCTCACCCCCTCTAGCACGTCAGACCTCGATCAGGCGGCGACCAATAGTGCGGGCGCTAGGACCTAGCACACCGCACTGATATGCGGAAGTGACATCACTTCCGCATATAGTGCGGGTGCGTCCGGCGCCCGCTCTTACTGGTCGGGTCGCCCGCTGATCCTGAGGTCTGACATGCTGCAAGGTGAGGGGGAGCGGCGGCGGATAGAGGGGGGGGGGTCCCTGTCACTCACTACCTAAACTGGGTCCCTGTCACTCACTACCTAAAGGGGTTCCTGTCACTCACTACCTAAAGGGCTCCCTGTCACTACCTAAACGGGGCTCCCTGTCACTCACTAGCTAAAGGGCTCCCGGTCACTCACTAGCTAAAGGGCTCCCGGTCACTCACTAGCTAAAGGGCTCCCGGTCACTCACTAGCTAAAGGGCTCCCGGTCACTCAATAGCTAAAGGGCTCCCGGTCACTCACTAGCTAAAGGGCTCCCGGTCACTCACTAGCTAAACGGGGGTCCCTGTCACTCACTACCTAAAGGGGGGTCCCTGTCACTCACTACCTAAAGAGGGTCCCTGTCACTCACTACCTAAAGGGGGGTCCCTGTCACTCACTACCTAAAGGGGGTCCAGGCTGGCTACATATACTGGGGACACTGGCTGTTTGTCATTATGTGCATTTACTGGTGAAAAGCAGTTTCTTATTATGTGCATTTACTGGTGAAAAACGGTTTCTTATTATGTGCATTTACTGGTGAAAAGCGGTCTCTTAATATGTGCATTTACTGGGGAAAAGCTGTCTCTCATTATGTGCATTTACTGATGAAAGACTGTCTGTCATTACGCGCATTTAGGGCTGGTGCACACCGAGCGGGTTTTTCGGCATACGCTTGTTCAATGTATCTCAATGGGGTAGTTCACACCAGAGCAGGAGGCGTTTTGCTGAAACGCATACTCCCGGGGTGAGGCATTTTTTGGATTGCGGAGGCGTTTCTGCCTCCAATGTAAAGTATAGGAAAAACGCAAACCGCTCTGAAAAATGGCAGTTCAGTGGGGAAATTTTGTCAGTAAAAATAATCTTTTGTCAGTAAATTTTTAGGTATTTGTCAGTAAAAAATAACGTGAAAGGTTGGCAACACTGGCAGGCTGCGCGGTGCAACAGGAAAGATACAGGCAGCCCACCTCATGCTTGGGCTTGGCGGGGAGGGGGGGGGAGGAGGACCCGACGACAGCAAGCTAGAGTAGGGTGGCCGCAGGCAGCCATAAATACGCAGTGTGTGACTGCGTCGCACTCGCAGAGCCTCTCAGTGCAATGCACCCGCAGCAACCGCCCAGGCGCAGCCCTGCCTCTCAGCCTGAGTCAGTCCAGAGACTAGCAGACTCGCAGGCAGCCAAAGCCAGCAAGGAGCAAGCCGATGGAAGAGGGGTAGGAATGGGGTATCACATGCATGCATAAAGAGGTGGAAGGTGTGGGTGTGATTAGGCAGAAAAAAAGGGTGTGGTTATGTGGTTGGGCGCGGTTAATTTAACCACTCCCATAGGCGCCAGGGAAAATCTTGCACCCAGGTGCCAGGCACCCCAGGCTCACCCCTGCTGAGAGGCTCTGCGAGTGTGACGCAGTCACACACTGCGTATTTACAGCTGCCTGCGGCCACCCTACTCTCGCTCGCTGTCGTCAGCTCCTCCCCCCGCCAAGCCCAACCGTAAGGTGGGATGCCTGTATCTTTCCTGTTGCGCCGCGCAGCCTGCCAGTGTTGCCAACCTTTCACGTTATTTTTTACTGACAAATACCTAAACATTTACAGACAAAAGATTTTTTACTGACAAAATTTCCCCACTAAATGCACATAAGAGACCGCTTTTCACCAGTAAATGCACATAAGAAACCACTTTTCACCAATAATTGCACATAATGACAAACAGCCAGTGTCCCCAGTATATGTAGCCAGCCTGGACCCCCTTTAGGCAGCGGGCGACAGGGACCCCCTTTAGGCAGCGAGCGACAGGGACCCCCTTTAGGCAGCGAGCGACAGGGACCCCCTTTAGGCAGCGAGCGACAGGGACCCCCTTTAGGCAGCGAGCGACAGGGACCCCCTTTAGGCAGCGAGTGACAGAGACCCCCTTTAGGCAGCGAGTGACAGAGACCCCCTTTAGGCAGCGAGTGACAGGAACCCCCTTTAGGGAGTGACAGGGACCCCCTTTAGGTAGTGAGTGACAGGGAGCCCTTTATGCAGCGAGTGACAGGGACCCCTACCCTCTAGCCGCCGCCGCTCCCTCCTCACCTTGCAGCATGTCAGACCTCAGGATCAGCGCGTCACTTACCTGGATCTTCTAACACCACCCTGCAGATATCCTGTCCCGCGCCGTCACTCAAGAATCCTCCATTCCCCACCGTGGGTCACCTTACAATTATTTGTCTAACTGCCATTGCATCACTCAATTGCACGCCTCCAGGACTTCTCAAGCGCTGCTCCAATACTATGGAACTCCTCTCCCCATCCAACATCTTCAAGAAGGCCCTCAAAACTCACCTTTTCACTCTGGCCTATCCCCCCCCCCCCCCTCACAAGTGCTCTAAACCCACAGCTAAACTCTGGTCCCTACCTCTCCCTCTAGATCAGGGGTCTCAAACTCAATTTACCTGGGGGGCCGCAGGAGGCAAAGTCAGGATGAGGCTGGGCCGCATAAGGAATTTCACAATCGCGGCGCATCACCGCCTCTGCCCGCCCCTCTCACTCTTCCTTTACAGAGAGGGGCGGTGAGAGGCGGCGATCCGTGCGGCGATTGACGTCAGGAGGGGCAGAGCTGAAGGCTGAAGCTGAAAGTTCTGCCCCTTCCAGGAAATGCCGGCGGATTGCCTCCCGGGCGATTTGGGGGCTCTGCAGCTCTCGTTTAGCGGCGGGGATGCGGCGGATTACTTGGGAGCACTGGAGCGAACTATAAGGAAGCTTTTGCTGGCGAGGGCCACAAAATATTGTATCGAGGGCTGCAAATGGCCCGCGAGTTTGAGACCCCTGCTCTAGATTGTAAGCCTTCGGGCAGGGTCCTCCTCATGCCTCTTACCTGTTCACACACCTCCATTACCGTACACCCATGCTATGAATGTGAGTGAACTCAACTGGCCTAATCTCCATGTGCTGCGTGATCTCGTTTTCATGTATTCCTGTATTGTCTTATTACTGTATGTCACCTCTAAATATTGTCTGTAACCTTAACTAATGTAGAGTGACCAGACGTCCCGGATTGCCCGGGACACGTCCCGGATTCGGGGTCCGCTGTCCCAGGCTTAATGAGGTCCCGGGAAACGTCCCGCTTTCAGCAGCGGGACGTCCCGGCCTCGGGACTCTGGCCACTCTCTCCTCAATGAACTGGCAGCGGCGTCTATAGACGCCGTGCCAGTTCATTGCCCGCAGCCCCGCTCCAGCCTCCTCTTCCGGTGTCTGTTTCCGACACCGGCAGGCGAGCAGGGCTACGGCAAGATGGCTGCCGGAGCCCTGTACTGGAGACCTATTTGTGTCACTAGTACAGGGCTTCGGGCGCCATCCTGCCGTAGCCCTGTCAGCGCGGGAGAGAAGAGCAGGAGGAGGAAGACGGTCCCGGGACGGAGCAGCGCGCCAGAGGCCGGACACTTCTGCCAGGTGAGTAAATGCTTTCTTTTCCAGGTGAAATGTTTGCCCGCATTGTTTCTTTTCTGGTGAAATGTTTGCCCGCATTGTTTCTTTTCTAGCGAAATGTTTGCCCGCATTGTTTCTTTTCCAGGTGAAATGTTTGCCCGCATTGTTTCTTTTCCAGGTGAAATGTTTACCCGCATTGTTTCTTTTCCAGGTGAAATGTTTGCCCGCATTGTTTCTTTTCCAGGTGAAATGTTTGCCCGCATTGTTTCTTTTCCAGGTGAAATGTTTGCCCGCATTGTTTCTTTTCCAGGTGAAATGTTTGCCCGCATTGTTTCTTTTCCAGGTGAAATGTTTGCCCGCATTGTTTCTTTTCCAGGTGAAATGTTTGCCCGCATTGTTTCTTTTCTGGCGAAATGTTTGCCCGCAGTGCGTTTCTTTTCTGGCGAAATGTTTGCCGCATTGCGTTTCTTTTCTGGTGAAATGTTTGGCCGCAGTGCGTTTCTTTTCTGGTGAAATGTTTGCCCGCAGTGCGTTTCTTTTCTGGCGAAATGTTTGCCCGCATTGCGTTTCTTTTCTGGCGAAATGTTTGCCCGCAGTGCGTTTCTTTTCTGGCGAAATGTTTGCCCGCATTGCGTTTCTTTTCTGGTGAAATGTTTGGCCGCAGTGCGTTTCTTTTCTGGTGAAATGTTTGCCCGCAGTGCGTTTCTTTTCTGGTGAAATGTTTGGCCGCAGTGCGTTTCTTTTCTGGTGAAATGTTTGCCCGCAGTGCGTTTATTTTGTACTGACATGTTGCCCGCATTGCGTTTATTTTGTACTGACATGTTTGCCCGCATTGCATTTATTTTATACTGACATGTTGCCTATTGCGTTTATTTTCTGGTGTCCGGGGTAACTGTTACTGCATTTATTATTTAATGGTCATAGATGGCTATGTTTGCTGCTTTGTGGTTACGGTATACTATTAGCATCACACAGTTTCTGCACACCCATGATACAAAGTCTCGTTTGTCCACATCATGGCGTAAACACTGCTTTCTTATGCCTCGCTGCTACATCATTACGTTAGCTCCGCCCATACAATGTCATGGCCACGCTCCATTTTTTTGGCGCGGCGCGCTGCGCGCGCCGCAGCCCCCCTCCCCCAGTCTTCGCCGCTGCGTGCTCCTCACTCCTTCCCACTTTTCGCCGCTACGCGCGCCGCCCCCCCCCGTCCCAGGTTGGACCCACAAAAATATGGTCACTAACTAATGTCCAGTGCTGCGTAGTATGTTGGCGCTTTATAAATAAACTAGACGAACGTAACTGCGGCTGCGCGGCCATGGCTGTCCTTGCTTATGTCTCCGGGAGCTTACTGTGCAGGACAAAGTTTTCTTGTACCGGAGATGCAAGCGGGATCAAGGACGTGGGCAGCTATGGGCGCGCAGCAGCAGTGACATTCATCTAGTTAGACGAATAATTGGAAGGTGACCCACGGTGGGGAATGGAGGATTCTTGAGTGGGGGGGGGGGGGGGTACAGGATATCTGCAGGGGGCCGTTAGAAGCCCCAGGTAAGTGACATTTTATAAACCGCTACAGACCCCTTTAAAATGTACAAGAGATAAAAAAACAAAAACTAAAGAATCGATACTTACCTAGGGCTTACTCCAGCCTGATAAGCACGTGTGAGCCCCTCGCCATCTTATCACGGTCTGCTGTTCAGCCATAGTCAGCCCTGGTAACAGACTCAGTCGGGTCCAGTCTGGGTCTTCTGCACATGCGCGGACCTTCCACACATGCACAGTAGACCCAGACTGACGCGACTGAAGCAGTTTCCGGGGCTGATCGTGGCTGAATGTCGAGGGACCCACACATGCTTATGGGGCTGGAGGAAGCCCCGGGTTACTATCGATTCTTTAGTTTTTTGATCTCTGGTTTACTTTAAAGTGATGTAGTACATGATGATATACACGTTTGTATAGTCCCAATCAGAATTAAAGGAATCATCAGGCAAAATTAGCCTGCACAGAACGCTCCAGACAACATGAGCGTGATTGACAGCGGCGCTCATGAAGGCACAGTGGATGCCTACCTGGCAACGGAAGGGACCAGAAGTCACCAGAGCTGCGGCGAGAGACATGGCTGAAGGAAGCCCCGGGTAAGTTAAGCTAATTTTGCCTGATTCCTTTAAGACCTTTTAGGGCCAATTCACACTGTGGCGATTAATGGGCGATTTCTGCTAATTGCCAATACTAACTAATGGTAGTGACCTTACTGCCGCAATTGCAGCTGATGGTGGGCAAATAGCGGCAGTTGCAAAAAGCGGTGCCTGCAGCATTTTTCTGCGATTCTAAAGCGATTGCGATACAGTACCTAAAAAGAGCTAATTGCGAACTCTCAAAAAACGCGAGTGTTCAGTGATTTTACCGCTCTAATTTTTCCGCACTAATGGTGGTAAAAATCACCCACGCAAAATGCCCCCTTTGCCTCTATGGTAACACCAGCGGCAGCACTGCAAAAGAAGAGACCCTAGGTGAATCCATGCCCTTATCTAGGCCTTATCTAAAATTGAAAGTATAGCATAGAAGATGTACATGCTTCTGTTCATCCTATATAACTATATAATTACATAAAAAATGAAAAACACCTTCTGATAAGCAGCTTTAGCTTACAGGGCAGACCACAGAATACTCATTTGCCTTCATGTAGGCTGGAATCCGTTCCTGTCTCTTTTTGTGAAGATAAATGCTACTTTCAGCTACAGTAATGTGAAATGGGTAGAGATGCAGCTGTGTGGCATGCATGACATTGCGTGTATTTCTGTGTGTCGGTGTGGGTGTTTACATGAGATCACAGTCATGCATACATATAAATATCTGCGCAGCTGGGCTTAATGGGCGAAACACGGGCTATTTATAAAACTGTCAGACCCACACTTGGATACACTGAACTACCGCTGAGAAAAGCTGTCAACTTTCTTACATCTTATATGCTATACTTTCAAGTACACTGAAACCGCAGTTTGCAGCTGTGAGTTCAGAACCCTTAGCACCTAAGGGCCCTTTTCCATTGAAAATTGGGATCATGATCCCAAACGAACTAAAATGTAAATCACAATTTTATCTTTGTTTTCACCGAGTGGCAATGAGCCTGCTTCCATTGCGCTTTGAGTCCTATGGGAGAAAAGCGCTTTACAAATGTTATTGTATTATTATTGTATTGTATTGCGCAGATGCAATCGCATTGCGCCGCATATAGCCGAGGGTGACTTCCGGTTGTGTTTCGGAAGTCCAGATTCGGCCGTCTGTTATTTGCCTGGGGGAAATCGGATGCCTGCTGGGGTTATCTGCAACATGCATCCGATTCTTTTCCCGGATCGCATTGCAAGATTCACATACAATGGAAACTACTCCATTGCCATGCATTGGCGTCAGTTTTGCTGCGATGCAAATTCGCGGCTAGTGGAAATGGACCCTTAAGGTGTATTTCAGCATGATTCTCTTGCAATCAATTGTTTATGTTGGGGGGGGGGGGGGGGGAAGAAAAAAAAAATAATAATAAAAAAAAAAAAAATAGCCTAGCGCTGCACTTGGTATGCCATTTTCTTGTGCTCTTGCTGTCTTTAAAGGATACCCGAAGTGACATGTGACATGATGAGATAGACATGGCACATGTGACATGATGAGATAGACGTGTATGTACAGCGCCTAGTACACAAATAACTATGCTGTGTTCCTTTTTTTTCTGTCTCTGCCTGAAAGAGCAAAAAAGATCAGGTATGTAAGTGGCTGACTCAGTCCTGACTCAGACAGGAAGTGACTACAGTGTGAGTCTCACTGATAAGAAATTCCCTTTTTTATATCTTTCCTGCTCTCAGAAGCCATTTTCCGCTAGGAAAGTGTTTTATAGTTGGAATTTCTTATCAGGTCACACTGTAGTCACTTCCTTTCTGAGTCAGCCACTTACATACCTGATATTTAACTCTTTCAGGCTGTTTTATTGATATACATTGTTATACCTAGAGAGGTTGTTGAAATAACCCATTTTCCTACAGGCCTAGCTAGGGTCAGATTTACGTATTCGCATGCTAATGAGAATAGATTGCAGTTTACCCGATCTCTACATGAGATCGTAGATTGTATATACAATTGAAAATTGTATTGTGTGTGTACTCACCAACCAAACCAAAAGATTACTTTGCCTGCAGTGCTGAATGCCTTTAGCATTCCCTCAGGGTCTGAGAGCTGATTGGTTATCTGCAGCAAAGGGAACAGGAAATGCAGGGTAACGTCACATGTCCACAAGTAAAAAAAAAATATTCAAGACCGCTTCCTATATTCCCAGGAGTGAATAAAATTTCACATTGAAGAAATCATGGGCTATTGAAACAATCTTTTAATCCTTCTAAAGCCGCGTACTCACCGCCCGACGGCTCCTGCGACATCCATTTGACAACGGTCGTCAGCGACGCCTCTTCCTGTCAGGACAAATATCAGAGGGAGAATCGCACACCACTACAGAAGTGCTGGACCATTGGACACTGTAAGCAAAAATCGGGAAGGTCCGCACACTCAAATGATCCAAAATCAAGGTTTATCCAACCAACGTGACACAAGTCCACTACATAAACCGACGACTCGTTTCTGGGCCCCGTAGGGTCCCCTTTGTCAAGGTAAAACAGTACAGAATGGTAACAACGTGTAGACAGACAGTGCAACCTAATAAGCAAAGGTTGCACTGTCTGTCTACACGTTGCGACCATTCTGTACTGTTTTACCTTGACAAAGGGGTCCCTACGGGGCCCCGAAACGAGTCGTCGGTTTATGGAGTGGACTTGTGTCACGTTGGTTGAATAAACCTTGATTTTGGATCATTTGAGTGTGCGGACGTTCCCGATTTTTATCTTCCTGTCAGGTCATGCGATGTACATGGCGGAGCCAACGAGACTTCCGCGATCACGGTACTTTGTGCGGTGTCGTCAGGGATCTCAAAGAGCCGATCCACCATGTCGGTCCGTCATCGGTGTGAAGCTACGGCGACGTTCGCAATTGTGCACATGTACATACCTTGCGACGTTGTTTGAAAAAGGCCGGTCGGACGAATCATCATGAAATTCGCCAGGTGGAGAGCACCATTTGCGTCTCTAAGATCTTTGATGTCTTTCCTCTTTGGCATTGTATCAGTCGCATCTGAGCAATCGAGACATCTAACAATACTGTGCAGGCTGGTACCATATGTAACAAGACAGCTACACCAAGAATGCAAGAGGCAACATGCAGATGCGCATCCACTGCTTACTTGCAATGTACACAGCTGTGTCTTTACTAGACGATAAGATACTGCAGACTAAACTCTTGCAGTGACTGAAATGTTTGGGGTTTGCAGAAAGCTAAATTATAGCCCATTTTTAGAGTGGCTTAAAGCAAACATTTATGTAGCTTTCAGGTTTAAAATAAAAATTTAAAGCGTTGTTTGATTTATTTTTATTTATCTTTATTTTAAACAATTTTCCCGCTGTTCGCATACAATGGTAACTCCGTGAAACGAATTAAAAAGCTATCTACGTTCTCTAGCACAATGAACGTTTTGTCAAGTCACTAAAGTTCCATGATGACAACAGAGCCATTGTAGTAACGACATTTAGAATTCTAAAGGTGCTGCTTTATAATTACAGACTTAGATGTAGGCTTTGATTGAAATAGGTGGTAAAAGTCGTGTCTCCCTAATAGTACATTTCGCCTACACACATATGCATGCTAATGAGATCTCTCAGCAAGCAATGCATAACTAAACATACGTTAGACTTACTATGCGTAATATTGAAACATTTATTTTATATTCACCAATAAAAGCAGCCCTTAGCATTCCTGAGTTTATATGATGGGGACCATCTCATATTCTGGCAAGTGCATGTGCTGAAGATTTAGGGCCCATTCAGACCATATGATTTTTTACAATTTTTTTTCTGCACACTGAAACGGATTAGATGAGAAAGTCCATGTAAGGACCGTTTCACACGGATGGACTTTCATCGGTTTTCCAAGGCGTTAAACGGTTGGCTGTAAAGCTCAACCACTTCTCCCTTGGAATGAATTGGCACATTCATTAGGTCAGGGGCGTAACTAAAATCATGGGGACCCCCAGCAAAACTTTGAAGAGGCCTCCTTAACCTTCCTGGCGGTAATCCCATGCTAGGGTCAGGGCGGAAAACCGCAGCTGAGAGTGGTAATCCCGCCCTGTGCTCGGGGTAGCCGTCGGAGGCTGTATGCAGAGCAATGCACGCAGCAGGCGTTTCAACATACCTCCCAGGGGATCCCGACGTCGGCCACCATTCTTTTTCCGCTCCTCGGAGGCTCTGCTACCCCCTGGTGAGATCGCCGGCTGTCGTCATGACGACACCCGGCAATCTCACTTTAGGGTAGCAGCGCCACCCGGAGGAGGGAAAACCGCAGCGCTGGAGCCAGGGTGATTGCAGAGCTCCCTGGAAGCATGATTTTTTTTTTTCACCGGTTTTAGGGTCTGAGAGGGTGCAAAAAAGTGCACAGCTTTTAGACCCTAAAATCCGGAAAGAATCATAATGCCAAGGGGGGCATAATATTCACAACCCTTTCCTTGCCTCCCAATGGTGACCCCCAACATGAGGGTCCATCATACACTGTCATAAAACAAGTGTGGCCATCAGGGTCTTCACACCCATAATGTCTATCCACAGAAACACCTGATCTGGAGTATTAGAAGAAGGTATGGTTAGTAGTTGGGACCCTCCCACACCTCTGGGCGTTCTGTTGAATTCTCCAAATGAAACGTGACATTATACTCACAACACAATTACTAACAGTAATTGGCTATTGTAGCCACTGATGTAATCTCTCCTAGATCGCTATGAGGCCTCTTGCACACTACATGCGATTTCGATTTATCTGATCCGATTTTGAATTCCGATTAAAAAACGTACTGCATGCTGCTAAGATTCTTAATCAGAATCCAAAATTGGACGTAAAAAAATAAGTTAATAAATCAGAATCGCTTTTAGTGTGCAAGAGGCCATAAACTGTTGCTAGCAGCATCACCCCCATCGGGAGCCACTTGCAAAATGCTTTTTGCCAATCGCCAGTGATCAGCAAGCTCTGCCAAACTGTGTGTAGCGGTTCCCAGCCTCTAAGGTGAGTACACAGGCACATATGAGGTCACCTGTCAGGATCAAGCTTTTTTCTGCAGGCAACACTGTGGGAACAAGCCCTGTAGACACATCGCTCAGGAATACCCAAGTAGAGTGTCCTGTCTATGGAGATGGGAGGAGGGGTAACGGTGTGGCACATGATGGAGCAGCTTCCAGCAGGTAGGGTAACCAGGAGATTAATGCAGACGGCCATTGCTGTCAGGGGACACCTGTACACACAGTACATTCTCAGCTGAGACAACCTCTTAATGGCCACACAGCCAAATTCCATCTAGCCTGTCTAGAAGGCCTGTGAAGGGCCTGCTAGCAGTGGTGCCCTAGACTAGACTTCATTGATCATTCATTTATACCAACCTGAACTGATCAGATGCTTATACAATACAATAACATTTGTAAAGCGCTTTTCTCCCATAGGACTCAAAACGCATAGTTGTGTCTCAGATCAACACAGGGTTGCAAGCTGGGTTGTGTTACAGAGGAGATAGTCAGATGTTCATGAATGCCAGACTGAAGAGGTGGGTTTTCAGTTTAGACTTAAATGCTTCCAGGGATGGAGCTGTCCTGATTGGGTGTGGCAGGGAGTTCCAAAGTGTAGGGGCAGCATGACAAAAGGCTCTGTCTCCAAAGGTTTTGAGGTGGACCCTGGGGGTGACCAAGGTGTTACGTCCTTTTGATCTAAGATTGTGGGGGGTGTGATGCAGTTGCAACAAGTCCTTCAGGTATCCAGGGCCCAGATTGTGCAAGGATTTGAATGTCAGTAAGCCAATCTTAAACAGAATTCTCCATTTTATCGGTAGCCAGTGGAGTGAGCACAGGGTTGGTGTTATGTGGCAATGGCGGGGTTGGCTCGTTAACAGCCTTGCGGCGGCATTCTGTACTAATTGCAGGCGGCGTAGGTCTTTCTTATGCAGGCCTGTGTAGAGGACATTGCAGTAGTCCAACCTTGATGTGATGAAGGCATGAACTAGGGTTGGAAGATCCTCTGAAGGAATGAGGTGTTTAATCTTTGCAATATTCCTTAGGTGAAAGAAGGAATGTTTGGTTTGGTTGATTGCTTGGTTGAACAATTTTATTCTGTGTCCATGGCTAACAGAATATGAGTAAGGGGGCCGTGATAAAATACAAAGCACTGCATCCTCTTCTCTTCTATCGATCCAGTTCTAGCAAACATTTTGCTAATGCTATTTTTGCCCTTTGCCTCTGCGTCATTACGCCTTGTGGATTACGTCGTCACTCTGCAGATCCACCATCATAAAGACTGTGCAGGGGGATTTTAATCTTTCCCAAAAATAAACACCCTGTAATGATAACCTGTTATTGCTGTTGTGCCGTGCAAAGCCCAGATGGCCTAGGTGAGAAAAAGGTATTAATTCAGCCTTTGTACTGATGCATCTGTGGGCATCATGAAGGGTTCCTTGAAACTGACTTTAACGGCAGAAAGTTCTTTCCTTTCCCAAGTTTCCTTTCAAGGGAAGATGTAACCAGACCTGCTTTACGTAAGCCATTGATTTGCTACAGCAGCAGTGTCAGTGCTGAAATCTTGCATTCAGAGCGTGGAGCTTCTGCGCAAGCAACTGTGATATATATATTTTACCTCTCGCGCTCCTTCCTTCTATTATATAACTGCTGGACATGATCATCATGCAAATATAATGTGTTTTAAATAGTCATCTTTAATAAATCTCCAATTATGCAGTGTGCAGTAAAATGTGAAATGCAGCTGGCTAACAAAGGCGGAGGGAAAATGCATTGTGCAGCAATTCAAGTATGCAGAGTAAGAAGCGATAATGTTAATTAAGCTCCCAGAGCAAATGGCATACTGTACACTGGGCTATATACATAAAATGTGAACACTGCTGTTCAGCTTCTTCCCCAGCATGAGCTGATAGCTGTGTTCTGCAAGGCAGCACCCAAGGGATTATATAGTGAGCTTACCCAGGCAGAGTAGAGAAAAATGCTGCTGTACAATTCTCTTTATTCGCATTTAAAGTTAGCACTGCGATCCAACGCCCATCAAACTGTATGTAACATGGGACAATTAATAGCCATAAGGGGTTGCTGTAAATTGCCCTATATAAATGTCAAGCAGACTAACGATTGATAGTTTCCAATCAGAAGTAGCAAAGCTACAACTCTTGGGTTTAAAGAGGGATTGTCAGCCACAAAATCAAATTCCATTTACCCACTGCGCTTTGTTTATTATGCAGCCTTTACCCTGCATTGCAAGCACTCCAATCTATTTAGAAATGTTTCTGCTGTAATAAATCTTATCTCAGTCAGCCTGGCTCTATTTGTTCTATTGCCGACCAGGACGCTTGTCATCAGCTCTCCCACATTCCCGCTCGTCACTGATTGGGTGAGGGCAGATCAGTGAGCTGCTGAAATCTGATCTATGCTGTGCTCACACGTGTTTACAAAGCAAGCTTGCTAGGACAGTAGTTTCTAGGTGGAAAAAAAAAAAGTAAGGGAGGAAATGACATCAGTATTGGCTTCAGTCAGAGGGAATTAAGATGGCAAATGCCCGAAACAGAATTCTCTTTATTTACTATATAAAATTCACTGAAATCAAAAAGTGCTGGACAGTACAATACATATTATTATTTAGTATTTATATAGCGCCAACATATTACGCAGCGCTGTACAGTGTATATATATATCGTCTTGTCACTAACTGTCCCTCAAAGGAGCTCACAATCTAATCCCTACCATTGCCATATGTCTATATTATGTAGTGTAAGTACTGTAGTCTAGGGCCAATTTTTAGGGGGAGCCAATTAACTTATCTGTATGTTTTTGGAATGTTGGAGGAAACCGGAGTGCCCAGAGGAAACCCACGCAGACACGGAGAGAACATACAAACTCTTTGCAGATAGTGCCCTGGCTGGGATTCGAACCAGGGACCCAGCGCTGCAAGGTGAGAGAGCTAACCACTACGCCACCGTGCTACGTAAGTAGAGCAAGTAGTTATCTACTTACATACGTGTTTTTTTTCCTGGGATAGTATGGCTGTCCTTGCTGCTTTAAGCAGGGGGTAACATTTGGGTTTGGCTCCAGTGTATTCGGCTGCCGAATGTTGCCTATACCCTTGCCGATACTTCGGCTTGCAATGAGGATTTCAGCAGTCTTGACGACTGCCTAACTTTAATTATTCCCTTCCTGGAGCCGATCCCTAACCTGCCTTTCTACGTTAACCCCTTCCTTATACCCAATCCCAGCCTTCTAATCCTAACCTCCTCCTACTCTATCCCCTAACACTAACCATCCTAAATAATGCCTTACCTAAGTAATATTAATTTTCTGCCATACTCAACCCTGAATCCAGCCATCAAGGGCTGATATCTTTGGAGCCGGGGTTTTGCTATATAACAGCTCAGTGCCAGTACCCATAATACCCTGTGCAGCCCAAACTACCTGTTATCTGGCATTGGCCTTGTTATAGTTGAGTTCCGGCATGGCGGTACCCAAACCAAACATGCCAGAATGATCTGCTTTGCCCCGCAGGAATTTTACACTGGATCACCCCTCTTTCACAATCCCTCAATTGCACCCAGTTCAAGAAAACAGGCAGATTCTGCAGAAAGTTAGCCCTAACCTATTAGTATACAGGGATTACATTGGGTGCATGATAAAACAGTTACTAGCAGGCCCTCGGCCAGGCTTTTTCACCCAGGGTTTCATGGAGCCCCAGGGTACCTAGAGGATGTTGCAGGTGTTCTCGTTGTGATAGAGGCCTCAAAGGGGGTGGTGGGGGATGTTAGGTCAGCTTTAGGGTGAAAATGTTTCAAATCTATCTCCTTGGATTCTCTGCGTCTTCTATTCACCACTGGCACACTGGTCATGTGACTGCCGTGTCACGTTACCATCATGCTGTGATGCTGCCTTTGGCATGGGAGACCAGAGTTCGAATCCTGGCTAAGGTTAGTACCTATTCAGTAGGGAGTTCAAGGCAAGACTCCCTAACACTGCAGGGCGGCCTACTGAGCGCGTCCCAGTGGCTGCCGCTCGAGCGCTTTGAGTCCAACATGAGAAAAGCACTATATAAATGTTCGGATTAATATTTTTATTAGAAGTAGGAAGTCAGAACTGAGGAATGGGCTACAGTGGATATAGAGGAAGTAGATGAGTCATGCAGGTAACTATCCTGGAAGGCAGTATAAGGAGCACAGTAATAAAAAGCCATACAATAAGATAACAGTATAATAAGGGCTACTATTCTAAGGAGCAGTATTATAGGGGAGCCAGGGGCATAAAACTAGACCCTGCAAGGGATGCAGCCGCAGGGGGCACAGTAGCACCAGTGGGCCCCATTATGGGGGAAGTTTCTATTCCCTGTCTTGAGAGACTGACAACTAAGGGCACAGAGAGAAAATGATCTCTATTCTCTGTGCAATTGTTCTAAAGATTGCATCTGATCAGCCATTGATAAGGAATCATACTAAGTTTTACAGACAAAGATATGTAGACCGTCCCTATTCAGTGTGATAGAGAAAATGATTGCGTAGTGCTTCACTGCTGTTTCTAACTGCATGGGGAAAACACATTTAAGTTTCGCAGGGGGGCCCAGTGATTTCTAGTTATGCCCCTCAGGGGAACACTGTAATATTGAGCAATCTAATGAGGGGCAGTATAACAAGGAATGCTATAATAGGGAAACCCTACAGTAACCCTGTAGCAAGCCTGCAGTAGAATATCAGAGAAAGCAGTGTAATGTAGGGCATACAACAGGCACGCTGTGAAGGAGGAATAGGGGTGAAAGACCACTTTACTTACGGTGAAGTCTTTTCCAGTAGTCATGAGGACAGCACCCCTGGATGAGACTTGTCTCCCTCCCCACTGTGGACAGGAAACTGTTAAAAGAAGAATTTGCATAAGCAATAGGCAGCCACATATAAGATACTACACCTGCCACAGTACCTCAGTTAATAAAAAGATGACACGGACATTTAATGATGCTTACACAAATTTATTTCTCTTTCCTACCCAAATAAGGGCGGGTTGCAGGGGTGCTGTCCTCATGACTACTGGAAACTCTGGGTAGAACTTACCGGTAGCGGTATTTCTACGAATCCTCCAGGATGGCTGCATAACATGAGAGATAGCCTAGCTCCTCCCCCAAAGGAAACACACCCGATACAAACTTTTGCATAAGAAGCCCCTGCCTACCCACACACCTCAGTTAACGCAGAGTATACACCTCCCGAACAACTGCTACCTTAATTCCCCTGAATCAGGCCAAAACAGACCATCATCGGGTGGGAACTAAGGTAGCCATCCTGGAGGATTCGTAGAAATACCGCTACCGGTAAGTTCTACCCAGAGTTCTCTCCTCATCCTCCAGGATGGCTGCATAACATGAGAGACCAGCGAGAAATAAATTACCTTAGGGAGGGATGATGTTCTGAAGAACCTTTCTACCAAATGACAAATCTTGGCTGGATAGTAGGTCCACTCTGTAATGCTTGACAAATGTGTGCTTGTCTTTCCATATTGCCGCTTTACAAATTTGCTCTAGTGATGCACCAGACCTTTCAGCCCACGAGGTCGAAATTGACCTAACCGAATGGGCCCTGATGCCTTTAGGAACACTCTGTCCTTCCTGCACATAGGCTGAAGCTATTACCTCTCTGAGCCATCTGGCAATCGTGTCTTTGGATACTCCTAAACCTTTTCTTGTGTTTGAAAAAGAAACAAACAGATGATTTGATCTCCTAAAAGATCTTGTAGTGTCAAGATATTGTATTACTGCCCTCCTGACATCTAAACTGTGCCATTCTGCTTCCCTATCATTTTTTGGTGGATCACAAAAAGACGGTATAATAATCTCTTGAGACCTATGATAGCCTGAACTAACCTTAGGTAAGTATGTTGGATCCGTTCTGAATACGATCCTATCTGGAAATATCTGCATATACGGATCTTTTATTGATAGATTTTGAATGTCACCAACTCTCCTAGCTGATGTGATAGAAACTAAAAATGTAGTTTTTAACGTCAGAGCCTTTAGAGAAGCCTTATTTAGGGGTTCATAAGGATCTCTTGCTAAAGACTTTAAGATCAAATTTAGATCCCAGGGGGGAACAACTTTTGTCGGTATCGGTCTAGCTCTAGATACCGCCTTTAAAAAAAATCAATGATTGCCGAATTCCTGGCTAATTTAAATATTCAAAAATAAGGAAAGGGCCGAAACCTGAACCCTTAGTGTACTAGGTGATAGACCTAATTCTACTCCATCCTGTAAGAATTCCAGAATTGTAGCAATATCGTTCCCTACAAAATTCTTTCTAATTTTCCAGGAACAATAAACTTTCCAGAATTTACAATAAATCTTTCTCGTAGTAATCTTTCTACATGAAACCATCGTGGATATCACTCTGTTCGAAAAACCTCTTTTCTTTAACGCCCTCCATTCAAGAGCCAGGCCGCCAGGGAAAATTTCTCTGGACTCTGGTGGAATTTCCCCTGTTGTATTAATAAATCCTTCCTGTGAGGTAGAAACTAGTGTTGGGCGAACATCTAGATGTTCGGGTTCGGGCCGAACAGGCCGAACATGGCCGCGATGTTCGGGTGTTCGACCCGAACTCCGAACATAATGGAAGTCAATGGGGACCCGAACTTTTGTGCTTTGTAAAGCCTCCTTATATGCTACATACCCCAAATTTACAGGGTATGTGCACCTTGGGAGTGGGTACAAGAGGAAAAAAAAATTTAGCAAAAAGAGCTTATAGTTTTTGAGAAAATCGATTTTAAAGTTTCAAAGGGAAAACTGTCTTTTAAATGCGGGAAATGTCTGTTTTCTTTGCACAGGTAACATGCTTTTTGTCGGCATGCAGTCATAAATGTAATACATATAAGAGGTTCCAGGAAAAGGGACCGGTAATGCTAACCCAGCAGCAGCACACGTGATGGAACAGGAGGAGGGTGGCGCAGGAGGAGAAGGCCACGCTTTGAGACACAACAACCCAGGCCTTGCATGAGGACAAGAAGCGTGCGGATAGCATGCTTTGTACCACCATGCAGTCATAAATGTAATAAAGATAAGTGGTTCAATAAACAGGGACCACGCGGCAACGCTAACCCAGCAGCAGCACACGTGATGGAACAGGAGGAGGCGCAGGAGGAGAAGGCCACGCTTTGTGAGACACAACAACCCAGGCCTTGCATGAGGACAAAAAGCGTGCGGATAGCATGCTTTGTACCGCCATGTAGTCATAAATGTAATAAAGATAAGAGGTTCAATAAACAGGGACCACGCGGCAACGCTAACCCAGCAGCAGCAGCAGCAGCAGCACACGTGATGGAACAGGAGGAGGCGCAGGAGGAGAAGGCCACGCTTTGTGAGACACAACAACCCAGGCCTTGCATGAGGACAAAAAGCGTGCGGATAGCATGCTTTGTACCGCCATGTAGTCATAAATGTAATAAAGATAAGAGGTTCAATAAACAGGGACCACACGGCAACGGTAACCCAGCAGCAGCAGCAGCAGCACACGTGATGGAACAGGAGGAGGCGCAGGAGGAGAAGGCCACGCTTTGTGAGACACAACAACCCAGGCCTTGCATGAGGACAAAAAGCGTGCGGATAGCATGCTTTGTACCGCCATGTAGTCATAAATGTAATAAAGATAAGAGGTTCAATAAACAGGGACCACGCGGCAACGGTAACCCAGCAGCAGCAGCAGCACACGTGATGGAACAGGAGGAGGCGCAGGAGGAGAAGGCCACGCTTTGTGAGACACAACAACCCAGGCCTTGCATGAGGACAAAAAGCGTGCGGATATAGCAGCAATGCTTTTTGCCGCCATGCAGTCATAAATGTAATACAGATGAGAGGTTCAATAAACAGGGACCGGAAACGCTAAACCATCCCAGATGTTCATCGGTCATGTTACTTGGTTGGGGTCCAGGAGTGTTGCGTAGTCGTTTCCAATCCAGGATTGATTCATTTTAATTTGAGTCAGACGGTCTGCATTTTCTGTGGAGAGGCGGATACGCCGATCTGTGATGATGCCTCCGGCAGCACTGAAACAGCGTTCCGACATAACGCTGGCTGCCGGGCAAGCCAGCACCTCTATTGCGTACATTGCCAGTTCGTGCCAGGTGTCTAGCTTCATGCCCGGTTTCAGGTCCAGCGGTGCCAGCCACAAATCCGTCTGTTCCTTTATTCCCCTCCAAATTTCCTCCCCTGTGTGCTGCTTATCCCCAAGGCAGATCAGCTTCAGCAACGCTTGCTGACGCATGCCAACAGCTGTGCTGCACTGCTTCCACGATCCTACTGCTGCTGGTGCTGGGTTAGCATTTCCGGATGAGGTACAGCTTTGAGATGCGTTGGAGGAGAAGGAGTCAGAGAGGTAGGTGCTGCTGTTGTTATCCAGCTGTTTGCGGCGTGGGCAACACCCGCGCCGTAGCAGGTGAGGAATCGCTGCCAGGCTCCACAAGGTTCACCCAGTGCGCGGTAAGGGAGATGTATCGACCCTGGCCGAACGCACTCGTCCAGGTGTCAGTGGTGAGGTGAACCTTGCAGGCAACGGCATTCTTCAAGCTTCGGGTTATTTAGCTGACCACGTGCTCATGCAACTCAGGCACTGCAGAGCGCGCAAAGTGGTAGCGGCTGGGAACCACGTAACGTGGGATGGCCACTGACATCATGCCCTTGAAGCTGTTTGTCTCCACCACTCGATATGGCAGCATTTCGCAGGCCAGAAGCTTGGCTATGCTGGCTGGCTGTTACTGCCACGGCCCGGGGGTCATTTGCTGGCAATTTCCTCTTGTGCTCAAACATCTCAGAAACAGACAACTCAACCGTAGCGCTGCACACCGAAGGGCTGTTGGTTGTTGTGTTTGATGAACACTGGGAGACCTCAAGAGCACTAGTCCGGAAAGTGACAGTGTCAGCATCGTCTGATGTTTGTGAATGTTGTGAACCACGCAATGGCTGGGCTACTGCTGCTGCTGAGGCGGGTCTGGTGGTGAGTCTGGTGAACCCAAGGGAGGCAGTGTTGCTGGTGGTACCCTGTCCTGCCGCGTTTGCCCACAGAGTGGGATGTTTGGATAGAATGTGGCGGCTCATGCTGGTGGTGGAGAGGTTGTTAATACTTTTCCCCCTGCTCAGGCGGGTCTTGCACACCTTGCAAATCGCCATGGTAACATCCTCAGTGCAGTCTTCAAAGAAAGCCCAGACTTTAACTGGCTGAGGACTCGGACCTCGTGCGTGATGTGCTGGTGCTGCTTAACCCACTGCTGGACGCTTGAGAGGTCATCCAAGTAATTATCTGGTCCTGTTCTTTTGGATCTGTGAGGGTTGTTGTCCTGGACAACATGGGCAGTATTGAGTGGGTTTTCTTGGGTGCTCCCCTGTGGCCTGTACGTGAACCGTCAGGGGAAACACCTCTTCCCTTGCCCCTCCCTCTTTCACCGGATTTCTTCCTCATTTCACTTATCCTTAAAGTACACGCTGACTGGCAGCAGTACAGTGGCAGTACAGAAATGCTATACAGTGGTGGGTGAGCGGTGTACCACTATTGTCAGCAGTGACACAGAGCACAATGCTATACAGTGGCGGGTGAGCGGTGTACTACTGTTCCCAGCAGACACAGAGTGGAAGTAAACACAATGCTATATAGTGTGGCTGAGCCGTGTACACAGAGTGGCATTAAACACAATGCTATATAGTCTGCTATATAGTCACCCCGAACAGGGTGATGTTCTGCAGAACCCGAACAGTGGCAAACACTGTTCGCCCAACACTACTGGGAGGGAACGCAGATTTTAGTACCTAAACACACGATACAACATGTTTTCCGGGGTCGGACTCTGAGGCACATACAGATGGTCCCGATCATCATCCTCATCATACAACTCTTCTCCTGAGTCTGACCCACCCACCACCTCTGCCACCCCAACATCCCCAGACACAGACCCCTCATCGTCCTCAACATTAACTTGGGATGCTGGCCTGAGCCAGACCTCCTCCTCCACATCAGGCCCCATCATCTCCTCAATGGCAGCCCTCATTAATCGCTCTGGCGACGGACTGATGGACACAACGTTCTCCTCCGGGGAGGGCTGCTGCTGACCACTGGCTGCTGGGGTGGATGTTATAGCTTGCGTGGGGCGTTGGCTGTTGCTGTTGTTGGGAGTGCTGCTCACAGCGGAGGTCTCTGGGGAACTCATGTTGAGCTCATATAGTGGTTGACGGTGAGTGGAGTATTACTGATCCCAGCAATATACACACTGACTGGCAGAGTACGCAATGCTATATAGTGTGGCTGAGCGGTGTACACAGAGTGGCAGTAAACACAATGCTATATAGTCTGGCTGAGCGAGCGGTGTACTACTGTTCCCAGCAGAATCAGAGTGGCAGTAAACAATGGTATATAGTCTGGCTGAGCGGTGTACATAGAGTGTCAGTAAACAATGGTATATAGTCTGGCTGAGCGAGCGGTGTACTACTGTTCCCAGCAGAATCAGAGTGGCAGTAAACAATGGTATATAGTCTGGCTGAGCGGTGTACATAGAGTGTCAGTAAACAATGGTATATAGTCTGGCTGAGCGAGCGGTGTACTACTGTTCCCAGCAGAATCAGAGTGGCAGTAAACAATGGTATATAGTCTGGCTGAGCGGTGTACACAGAGTGTCAGTAAACAATGGTATATAGTCTGGCTGAGCGGTGTACACACAATGCTATATAGTCTGCTATATAGTGTCAGTAAACAATGGTATATAGTCTGGCTGAGCGAGCGGTGTACTACTGTTCCCAGCAGAATCAGAGTGGCAGTAAACAATGGTATATAGTCTGGCTGAGCGGTGTACACAGAGTGTCAGTAAACAATGGTATATAGTGTGGCTGAGTGGTGTACACAGAGTGTCAGTAAACAATGGTATATAGTCTGGCTGAGCGGTGTACACAGAGTGTCAGTAAACAATGGTATATAGTCTGGCTGAGCGAGCGGTGTACTACTGTTCCCAGCAGAATCAGAGTGGCAGTAAACAATGGTATATAGTCTGGCTGAGCGGTGTACACAGAGTGTCAGTAAACAATGGTATATAGTGTGGCTGAGTGGTGTACACAGAGTGTCAGTAAACAATGGTATATAGTCTGGCTGAGCGGTGTACACAGAGTGGCAGTAAACACAATGCTATATACTCTGGCTGAGCGAGCGGTGTACTACTGTTCCCAGCAGACACAGAACAGTAAACAGAATGCTATATAGTGTGGCTGAGCGAGCGGTGTACCACTATTCCCAGCAGACACAGAACAGTGAACAGAATGCTATATAGTGTGGCTGAGCGAGCGGTGTACCACTATTCCCAGCAGACACAGAACAGTAAACAGAATGCTATATAGTGTGGCTGAGCGAGCGGTGTACCACTATTCCAAGCAGACACAGAACAGTGAACAGAATGCTATATAGTGTGGCTGAGCGAGCGGTGTACCACTATTCCCAGCAGACACAGAGTGGCAGTAAACAGAATGCTATATAGTGTGGCTGAGCGAGGTACACAGAGTGGCAGTAAACAGAATGCTATATAGTGTGGCTGAGCGAGCGGTGTACCACTATTCCCAGCAGACACAGAACAGTGAACAGAATGCTATATAGTGTGGCTGAGCGAGCGGTGTACCACTATTCCCAGCAGACACAGAACAGTGAACAGAATGCTATATAGTGTGGATGAGCGAGCGGTGTACCACTATTCCCAGCAGACACAGAACAGTAAACAGAATGCTATATAGTGTGGCTGAGCGAGCGGTGTACCACTATTCCCAGCAGACACAGAACAGTGAACAGAATGCTATATAGTGTGGCTGAGCGAGCGGTGTACCACTATTCCCAGCAGACACAGAACAGTGAACAGAATGCTATATAGTGTGGCTGAGCGAGCGGTGTACTACTGTTCCCAGCAGACACAGAACAGTACACAGAATGCTATATAGTGTGGCTGAACGAGCGGTGTACTACTGTTCCCAGCAGACACAGAACAGTACACAGAATGCTATATAGTGTGGCTGAACGAGCGGTGTACCACTATTCCAAGCAGACACAGAACAGTGAACAGAATGCTATATAGTGTGGCTGAGCGAGCGGTGTACCACTATTCCCAGCAGACACAGAGTGGCAGTAAACAGAATGCTATATAGTGTGGCTGAGCGAGGTACACAGAGTGGCAGTAAACAGAATGCTATATAGTGTGGCTGTGCAAGCGGTGTACTACTATTCCCAGCAGACACAGAGTGGCAGTAAACAGAATGCTATATAGTGTGGCTGAGCGAGGTACACAGAGTGGCAGTAAACAGAATGCTGAGCGAGCGGTGTACTACTATTCCCAGCAGCGACACACAATGACTGGGGGGGACCCTGGCTAGCGTGGCTGGAGCGCGAACTACCCTGCCTGCCTACCCAAAGCTAAACCCACAGACAAATGGCGGAGATATGACGTGGTTCGGGTATTTATTTACCCGAACCACGTGACAGTTCGGCCAATCAGAGCGCGTTCGGGTCCGAACCACGTGACCCGTTCGGCCAATCACAGCGCTAGCCGAACGTTCGGGGAACGTTCGGCCATGCGCTCTTAGTTCGGCCATATGGCCGAACGGTTTGGCCGAGCACCGTCAGGTGTTCGGCCGAACTCGAACATCACCCGAACAGGGTGATGTTCTGCAGAACCCGAACAGTGGCGAACACTGTTCGCCCAACACTAGTAGAAACCAAGGGCCTTGTGATGCCAGGATACACAAATCTGGGAACCATATCCTTCGCGGCCAGAAGGGCGCTATGAATATGACCCTGGCCTTCTCTTTTTTTATTTTCCAAATTGAACGAGAAATCAGTGAAAACGGGGGAAAAGCATAAAGGAGAGTCTTGGGCCACGGTAAGGCTAGAGCATCCAGCCTTTCTATGGGGCACGCTGGATCCAGGGAAAAGAAAACCTCTGTCTTTGCATTGTTGGGGGACGCAAAGAGGTCCACACTCGGGCTGCCCCACATCTGTGCTATTTGCTGGAATACCTCCGAGTTTAATGCCCATTCTGTCTCCAGCAATCTGGGTCGGCTCAATTGGTCTGCCAAAAAATTTAGAGAGCCCCTTATATGCACTGAAGTCAGTGATTTTAGATTGCGCTCTGCCCCTGCTGCAATATCCAAGGCCAGATCTCTGAGACTCTTTACCCTGGTTCCTCCTTGTTTTCGAATGTAAGAGACAGTCACCATGTTGTCTGAGAGAATTACAACATGTGCCCCTTTTATGTGGGGAGCCAATTGGGATAAGGCCAGCTTTACCGCCATGAGCTCCCTGAAATTCGATGATTCCCTGCACATGCCTTGATCCCAGACTCCTTGAGCGTGCCATAGATCTGAGTGCGCTCCCCATCCCCACAGACTGGCATCTGTGAATATTCTGATGGTAGAAGGAGGGTGCCACATCCTGCCCTGATTTAGATTGTTTTGATCCTCCCACCACAACAGGGAGTCCTTGACTCCCTGCGATAAGGTGAACCTTTTGTCGAGATGCACTGTCCCCTGCTTCCAATGTTGAAGGAACCATTCCTGTAATGTTCTCATATGTGCTTGTGCCCATACCACTCCCGGGATGGTTGAGGTCATAAGTAGTGTTGGGCGAACAGTGTTCGCCACTGTTCGGGTTCTGCAGAACATCACCCTGTTCGGGTGATGTTCGAGTTCGGCCGAACACCTGACGGTGCTCGGCCAAACCGTTCGGCCATATGGCCGAACTAAGAGCGCATGGCCGAACGTTCCCCGAACGTTCGGCTAGCGCTGTGATTGGCCGAACGGGTCACGTGGTTCGGACCCGAACGCGCTCTGATTGGCCGAACTGTCACGTGGTTCGGGTAAATAAATACCCGAACCACGTCATATCTCCGCCATTTGTCTGTGGGTTTAGCTTTGGGTAGGCAGGCAGGGTAGTTCGCGCTCCAGCCACGCTAGCCAGGGTCCCCCCCAGTCATTGTGTGTCGCTGCTGGGAATAGTAGTACACCGCTCGCTCAGCATTCTGTTTACTGCCACTCTGTGTACCTCGCTCAGCCACACTATATAGCATTCTGTTTACTGCCACTCTGTGTCTGCTGGGAATAGTAGTACACCGCTTGCACAGCCACACTATATAGCATTCTGTTTACTGCCACTCTGTGTACCTCGCTCAGCCACACTATATAGCATTCTGTTTACTGCCACTCTGTGTCTGCTGGGAATAGTGGTACACCGCTCGCTCAGCCACACTATATAGCATTCTGTTCACTGTTCTGTGTCTGCTTGGAATAGTGGTACACCGCTCGTTCAGCCACACTATATAGCATTCTGTGTACTGTTCTGTGTCTGCTGGGAACAGTAGTACACCGCTCGTTCAGCCACACTATATAGCATTCTGTGTACTGTTCTGTGTCTGCTGGGAACAGTAGTACACCGCTCGCTCAGCCACACTATATAGCATTCTGTTCACTGTTCTGTGTCTGCTGGGAATAGTGGTACACCGCTCGCTCAGCCACACTATATAGCATTCTGTTCACTGTTCTGTGTCTGCTGGGAATAGTGGTACACCGCTCGCTCAGCCACACTATATAGCATTCTGTTTACTGTTCTGTGTCTGCTGGGAATAGTGGTACACCGCTCGCTCATCCACACTATATAGCATTCTGTTCACTGTTCTGTGTCTGCTGGGAATAGTGGTACACCGCTCGCTCAGCCACACTATATAGCATTCTGTTCACTGTTCTGTGTCTGCTGGGAATAGTGGTACACCGCTCGCTCAGCCACACTATATAGCATTCTGTTCACTGTTCTGTGTCTGCTGGGAATAGTGGTACACCGCTCGCTCAGCCACACTATATAGCATTCTGTTCACTGTTCTGTGTCTGCTGGGAATAGTGGTACACCGCTCGCTCAGCCACACTATATAGCATTCTGTTCACTGTTCTGTGTCTGCTGGGAATAGTGGTACACCGCTCGCTCAGCCACACTATATAGCATTCTGTTTACTGTTCTGTGTCTGCTGGGAATAGTGGTACACCGCTCGCTCATCCACACTATATAGCATTCTGTTCACTGTTCTGTGTCTGCTGGGAATAGTGGTACACCGCTCGCTCAGCCACACTATATAGCATTCTGTTCACTGTTCTGTGTCTGCTGGGAATAGTGGTACACCGCTCGCTCAGCCACACTATATAGCATTCTGTTCACTGTTCTGTGTCTGCTGGGAACAGTGGTACACCGCTCGTTCAGCCACACTATATAGCATTCTGTGTACTGTTCTGTGTCTGCTGGGAACAGTAGTACACCGCTCGTTCAGCCACACTATATAGCATTCTGTGTACTGTTCTGTGTCTGCTGGGAACAGTAGTACACCGCTCGTTCAGCCACACTATATAGCATTCTGTTCACTGTTCTGTGTCTGCTGGGAATAGTGGTACACCGCTCGCTCAGCCACACTATATAGCATTCTGTTCACTGTTCTGTGTCTGCTGGGAACAGTAGTACACCGCTCGTTCAGCCACACTATATAGCATTCTGTGTACTGTTCTGTGTCTGCTGGGAACAGTAGTACACCGCTCGTTCAGCCACACTATATAGCATTCTGTTCACTGTTCTGTGTCTGCTGGGAATAGTGGTACACCGCTCGCTCAGCCACACTATATAGCATTCTGTGTACTGTTCTGTGTCTGCTGGGAACAGTAGTACACCGCTCGTTCAGCCACACTATATAGCATTCTGTTCACTGTTCTGTGTCTGCTGGGAATAGTGGTACACCGCTCGCTCAGCCACACTATATAGCATTCTGTTCACTGTTCTGTGTCTGCTGGGAATAGTGGTACACCGCTCACCCGTCACTGTATAGCATTGTGCTCTGTGTCGCTGCTGGGAATAGTGGTACTGTATAGCATTTCTGTACTGCCACTGTACTGCTGCCAGTCAGCGTGTACTGTAAGGATAAGTGAAATGAGGAAGAAATCCGGTGAAAGAGGGAGGGGCAAGGGAAGAGGTGTTTCCCCTGACGGTTCACGTACAGGCCACAGGGGAGCACCCAAGAAAACCCACTCAATACCACCCATGTTGTCCAGGACAACAACCCTCACAAATCCAAAAGAACAGGACCAGATAATTACTTGGATGACCTCTCAAGCGTCCAGCAGTGGGTTAAGCAGCACCAGCACATCACGCACGAGGTCCGAGTCCTCAGCCAGTTACAAGGAGCCAGTGGGCACAAAGCTGACACAACCGGCAGCGACACCACGCACACAACTGCCAGATAACCAGTCCGATGAATTACCTCAGGACACAATGGGGTATTCGCAGGAGCTATTCCCAGCCCAACAAACTTCCACCTTTCAAAGGTCAATGGAGGAACAGCCAGAAATGTTGTGCCTGGATTCACAACCGTTAACTGTGGGAAATGTACCGCGCACTGAAATACGAGGCGAGTCCGAAGAGGACTCGGAAACCCAAATCCCAGAGCAATTTGGGCAGGAGGGGTTGCAATTGCAGGAGGTCGGCCGACAAGATCTGGAAGACGACGTTGGAGTGTGCTGCGCAGAGGTTGTTGTGGGGAGCTCTACTCCACGGCGGTGGCCCACAATGACATATGACGAGTTTGAGGAGATGGAAGAGGAGGGTATGGACAATGTGGACAGAGACCCAGATTTTGTTTGTGAACGAGAACATCGCCGTCGTAGCAGCAGCACAGATGAGTCTGTTGAAGAACACACTGCTGCACGAGTTCGCCTTGTGCCACAAGGTAGGCGGCGCGCAATTTCAGGCACCACAAGCGTGGAAGTTCAAGTGAGAGGCAAAAGAGGAGCAAACAGAAATCGCCAGCAAGGAGGCAGGTGCTCCAAAGTCTGGGCTTTCTTTGAAGACTGCACTGAGGATGTTACCATGGCGATTTGCAAGGTGTGCAAGACCCGCCTGAGCAGGGGGAAAAATATTAACAACCTCTCCACCACCAGCATGAGCCGTCACATGCTATCCAAACATCCCACTCTTTGGGCAAACGCGTCAGGACAGGGTACCAGAAACAACACTGCCTCCCTTGGGTTCACCAGACCCGCCTCAGCAGCAGCAGTAGCCCAGCCATTGCGTGGTTCACAACATTCACAAACATCAGACGACGCTGACACTGTCACTTTCCGGAGTAGTGCTCTTGAGGTCTCCCAGTGTTCATCAAACACAACAACCAACAGCCCTTCCGTGTGCAGCGCTACGGTTCAGTTGTCTGTGTCGGAGATGTTTGAGCGCAAGAGGAAATTGCCAGCAAATGACCCCCGGGCCGTGGCAGTAACAGCCAGCATAGCCAAGCTTCTGGCCTGCGAAATGCTGCCATATCGATTGGTGGAGACAAACAGCTTCAAGGGCATGATGTCAGTGGCCATCCCACGTTACGTGGTTCCCAGCCGCTACCACTTTGCACGCTCTGCAGTGCCTGAGTTGCATGAGCACGTGGTCAGCAAAATAACCCGAAGCTTGAAGAATGCCGTTGCCTGCAAGGTTCACCTCACCACTGACACCTGGACGAGTGCGTTCGGCCAGGGTAGATACATCTCCCTTACCGCGCACTGGGTGAACCTTGTGGAGCCTGGCAGCGATTCCTCACCTGCTACGGCACGGGTGTTGCCCACGCCACAAACAGCTGCACCGCCGTCCCTCCCACTGGATAACAGCAGCACCTACCTCTCTGACTCCTTCTCCTCCAACGCATCTCAAAGCTGTACCTCATCCGGAAACGCTAACCCAGCAGCAGTAGGATCGTGGAAGCAGTGCAGCACAGCTGTTGGCATGCGTCAGCAAGCGTTGCTGAAGCTAATCTGCCTTGGGGATAAGCAGCACACAGGGGAGGAAATTTGGAGGGGAATAAAGGAACAGACGGATTTGTGGCTGGCACCGCTGGACCTGAAACCGGGCATGGTTGTGTGTGATAATGGGAGTAATCTCATTCGCGCTTTAAGGTTGGCTAAGCTGACACACATCCCTTGCCTGGCGCACGTGATGAACCTAGTAGTTCAGCGGTTCCTGAGGACATACCCAGGCGTGCCCGATCTGCTGTTGAAGGTGCGTCGAGTGTCCAAACATTGTAGAAATTCCAGTACTGCTTCGGGGGCACTCGCCAAGATGCAGGAGCGCTTCAATCTCCCCCACCATCGCTTGCTGTGTGATGTCCCTACGCGCTGGAATTCTACGCTGCACATGCTAGCCCGCTTTTGCGAGCAGAAGAGTGCAGTGGTCCAGTACATGACGGCGCAGTACCGAGGCGCATCCGGCCAGCTGCCAAGCTTCTGTGGATCCGATTGGGCCAACATGTTGGACCTCTGCCAAGTCCTCCAAAATTTTGAGCAATCCACGTTGCTTGTGAGCAGTGACAACTCTTCAGTCAGCATTACCATACCACTGCTGTGTTTACTGAAGAGGTCGATGTTAAAAATCAAGGAAACAGCTGTCATGATGCAACTGGGGGAATCTGAAGGAGAAAACGATCAGCGTGATGGTACCAACATCAGGCCATCCGCCTCAGGGAACGCTGGCCCCAGCAGCTATGACGAAGAAGAGGAGGAGGAACAGCTGGAGTTGGAGCAGGAATTTCATGCCACCACTGACGAGGGCCAGAGCGGTGCACGTTGGACTTCCACAATTCAACGCGAATGGTCAGCAGAAGCAGACCAGGAGGAAGGTGACGACTATGATGCATCACAACAACTATCACAACGCTCACAAGAGGATGATGAGGATTCTGGTAGGACTCTGGCACACATGGCTCAATTCATGCTAGACTGCATTGAACGTGACCCACGCATTGTGCGCATTCTGGACAACACCAATTACTGGGTTTATACCCTTCTGGATCCACGGTACAAACACAATGTTCCAAAACTGCTTGAAGAAAGAGTCAGACAGGTCAAAATGGAAGAATACCAGCAGGCCCTTGTGGAGACTTTAGAGAGGAGATTGACATCCTCCCCCTCCTCTAGCCAGTTGTACGCAGACAGACTGACTTCCGCAAACCCAGGACGACCAGGAGGGCAGCAAACAACGCAAGCCGCAGCTAGTACCCAAAAGGGAATGGTATCGGCAGTGTCCTTGGAGTGGGAAAATTTTCTGACACCCATGCAGCCGCAGCCCACTGAACAGCAAGCGTGCAGATCCACCTCCAACACCGATCGCCTGGAGAAGATGGTCAAGGACTACATGTCAGATGGCGTAGCTGTGTCGAACCATCCATCTGCACCCTTCAACTATTGGGTATCGAAGCTAGACACCTGGCACGAACTGGCAATGTACGCAATAGAGGTGCTGGCTTGCCCGGCAGCCAGCGTTATGTCGGAACGCTGTTTCAGTGCTGCCGGAGGCATCGTCACAGATCGGCGTATCCGCCTCTCTACAGACAATGCAGACCGTCTGACTCAAATTAAAATGAATCAATCCTGGATTGGAAATGACTACGCAACACTCCAGGACCCCAACCAAGTAACATGACCAATGAACATCTGGGATGGTGTTGCGTTTCCGGGCCCTGTTTATTGAACCTCTCATCTGTATTACATTTATGACTGCATGGCGGCAAAAAGCATTGCTGCTATATCCGCACGCTTTTTGTCCACATGCAAGGCCTGGGTTGTTGTGTCTCACAAAGCGTGGCCTTCTCCTCCTGCGCCTGCTCCTGTTCCATCACGTCTGCTGCTGCTGGGTTAGCGTTGCCGCGTGGTCCCTGTTTATTGAACCACTTATCTTTATTACATTTATGACTGCATGGCGGTACAAAGCATGCTATCCGCACGCTTCTTGCCCTCATGCAAGGCCTGGGTTGTTGTGTCTCACAAAGCGTGGCCTTCTCCTCCTGCGCCTCCTCCTGTTCCATCACGTCTGCTGCTGCTGGGTTAGCGTTGCCGCGTGGTCCCTGTTTATTGAACCACTTATCTTTATTACATTTATGACTGCATGGCCGTACAAAGCCTGCTATCCGCACGCTTCTTGCCCTCATGCAAGGCCTGGGTTGTTGTGTCTCACAAAGCGTGGCCTTCTCCTCCTGCGCCTGCTCCTGTTCCATCACGTCTGCTGCTGCTGGGTTAGCGTTGCCGCGTGGTCCCTGTTTATTGAACCACTTATCTTTATTACATTTATGACTGCATGGCGGTACAAAGCCTGCTATCCGCACGCTTCTTGCCCTCATGCAAGGCCGGGGTTGTTGTGTCTCACAAAGCGTGGCCTTCTTCTCCTCCTGCGCCACCCTCCTCCTGTTCCATCACGTGTGCTGCTGCTGGGTTAGCGTTACCGGTCCCTTTTCCTGGAACCTCTTATATGTATTACATTTATGACTGCATGCCGACAAAAAACATGTTACCTGTGCAAAGAAAACAGACATTTCCCGCATTTAAAAGACAGTTTTCCCTTTGAAACTTTAAAATCGATTTTCTCAAAAACTATAAGCTCTTTTTGCTAATTTTTTTTTCCTCTTGTACCCACTCCCAAGGTGCACATACCCTGCAAATTTGGGGTATGTAGCATGTAAGGAGGCTTTACAAACCACAAAAGTTCGGGTCCCCATTGACTTCCATTATGTTCGGAGTTCGGGTCGAACACCCGAACATCGCGGCCATGTTCGGCCTGTTCGGCCCGAACCCGAACATCTAGATGTTCGCCCAACACTAGTCATAAGGCCCAACAAGGAGGCCGCTTCTCTTAACGATACCCTGTTTTTTATTCTGAAAGAATATGCCCTCTGTCTTAACTTTTCCTGTTTTTCTGTTGGCAGAAAAGTCATTTCCTGAACCGAATCTACCCAAAATCCCAGATACAGCACTGTCTGACTGGGATTCAGCATTGACTTTTCTACATTTAGTAGCCATCCCAGGTTTGACAATACCTGACACGTTAGATGTAAATCGGCCAACAATTTTTCCCTTGAGTCCGCCAGGATCAACAGGTCGTCCAGGTATGGAATGATTCGGATCTGCAGACGGTGTAACTGTGCCATCACCTCTGCTATGATTTTTTTAAAAATTCGCGGTGCAGTTGCTATCCCAAAAGGGAGTGCCCGATATTGAAAATGGTATATTTTGTCTCCCAGGGTTACTGCAAATCTCAAGTAACTCTGATGAGCTGGATTGATGGGCACATGAAGGTAAGCATCTCTTAGGTCGAGAGTTACCATAAACGTGTCCTTCGGAATCAAGGATTGAATGGTAAATATACTCTCCATTCTGAATTTCTTCACTTGAATGAACGGGTTTAGTTTCTTTAAATTTAAATACATTGGATATTTCCCCGAGGGTTTTTTGATTAGAAATACCCTGGAGTAGTAACCCTGGTACAACTGCTCCTCTGGCACATTGCAAATCACATTTTGCTTTAATAAGGCGAGAACTGATTCTTTCAGAGCCATGGCTTTCTCTGGCTCTTTTGGGGGTCCTGTAAGAACAAAGTTTTTTGGAGGGGGGGAGGCAAATATCTTGTAACCTGTTTTTAGAAGATCTAATATGAACAGGTTTTGGGTAATGAGACTCCACTGATTGACAAAGTGAGGTAACCTTCCCCCCACCTGTACCTCGTCATTTTTCTTGTCTTGCCCCAGAGAGAGGGGGCTTATTGAACATGAAAGAGGTTTTACCCTTTTCACCTGTATAGACCCATCCCTTCTTTTGGGGTTGTGGTCCTTGATTTTTGTTAAAGAAAGGTTTTTTCCCCCGAAAGGATCTTCGTGGAAGTGACTTGACCTTTTTATTAGGGAATTTTTTACCCTTCCCCGAGGATTTCTCCAAAATACTGTCTAGATCCTTGCCGAATAAAAGGTCTCCCTCAAATCTCATGGCACAAAGCTTTTGTTTTGAGCTTACATCCCCTTCCCAAGTGTTTAGCCATACTGCTCTTCTGGCTGTATTTATGAGGGCAGAAACTCTGGCAGTAGATCTTAAGAATTCCGTTGCCGCATCCGCTAGGAAAGCGACAGAGCGGGCTAAAACCGGGAAGGACTCCAGGATCTCCGCCTGTGGCGTACCTGCTATTAAATGGTCTCTCAATCCTGACAACCACTTAATCAAATTTCTTGCAATGCAAATGGATGCCATTGCCGGCTTAAACGCAAAAGCAATGGCCTCCCAGGCCCTTTTGAGCATAGTCTCAGCCTTACGGTCCATGGGGTCTTTCAGGGCACCCGTATCCTCAAAGGATAAATCCGTATCCTTTGAATATTGTGACAGCGCCACGTCCAACCTGGGACACTTTGCCCATAATGCTATATCCTCCTCCTTGAAAGGAAATCTGCGTTTAAACGATTTTGGTATGTATAATCTCTTTTCCGGATCAACCCACTGGTCCGTAACTATCTTTTTAATTGCTGGGTGAATAGGGAAAGTTTTCCCCTCAATGCCCTGTAATCCCATATAAATATCGTCCTGTGCAGAGGAGATCGCGACCTGGTCAGGAATTTGCTCCGCATCATAGACTGCTCTCAAAAGCTCTGACGTTTCCTCTGCACTAAATAAGTACTTTGCTGACTTCATATCCTTTGCAATGGAATCTGATCCTGAATCTGCTTTGGATTCAATCTCTTCAACAGAGTCTTCCGCTGAAGTAGAGATAGCATAACCCTGAACCCGGACAGGCCTGCCCTGCGGCCGAGACTCCTGACTCGAAGCGGGTACAGGAAACTCCACTGATGCCGACATAGATGGCAGTTGAGGTGGAACTGGGTTTGTCATCATTACAGAGCGCAAGGCCTGAAAAGTTGAAGTAAATTCTTTCTGCATTGATTCCATGAAATTTAACATCACTATCGATGGATCAGGCTTATCTTTTGTAATACAATTTTGGCATACTGATTTCGACCAGGAGGCTGAAAGTTTTGCATCACACTTAGAGCATCTCCTGGACTTTTCTCTATGTTTTGTAGCTGGCTGCACAAGCAAAGCCTAGAAGATGAAAAGACAAAAACAAACAAATACCTTTTTAGACTCCAGCCAGCCCATGCCAATTGCATACACCAATATTTTTCTTTCTGTCTCCAGCCACTAGAAACCACTAGGAAGCCATGGCTGGATCCATAGACGCGTGTCAGTAGGTAACACCTGGTGTAATAACACACAGCCCCCTTCAGGCTAACATTACACCAGTGCCCACTCTCTACTGACTGCGAGACCACCGCCGACAAACAGCCTACCTTCTCTGCTGTGTCACTGGAGGTTTTGCAGCCTTCCACGGAGGAGCCTTCTGCCTGCTCCATACTCCCCCGTACAGTCCTGTGGCTGGACTCGAATGGCGCTGAGCCGCCGCCGCCTTCCCCTTAAAAAGCGGAAGTTACATGGCCCCGGTGACCCGACCTGGAAGTACTTTTGTTTCCTACTTCCGGGTTCGCCTGCCTGAAACGCAGACCACTCCTCTGCCACTACCTCCCCGAAACGAGCGGAAAAACACCGCTCCCACGGATCCTGACCAGCCCCCTCAATCACAAAAGAAGGTGCTGGCGCATGCGACCGACAGCATGCCTCCGCTTGTCGCCAGCGCAAGCAACGCTAGCTCACTCGCAGGCATCCAGGAATCCAGGGAGAGAGGAGTCTATGGACGTTCGTATCCGGATGTTTCCAGGGTGGGAAACACAGCAAAACTGAGGTGTGTGGGTAGGCAGGGGCTTCTTATGCAAAAGTTTGTATCGGGTGTGTTTCCTTTGGGGGAGGAGCTAGGGTATCTCTCATGTTATGCAGCCATCCTGGAGGATGAGGAGAGAAAAAGACTTTACCGTAAGTAAAGTGGTCTTTCCCAGAACGTCATTTCGAACAGCACCCCTGGATGAGACGATATATACAAGAGTTAAAGGGAAGGTCCAAGCAAAAAAAAAAAAAAAAATGAGTTTCACTTACCTGGGGCTTCTACCAGCCCCATGTAGCCATCCTGTGCCCTCGTAGTCACTCACTGCTGCTCCAGTCCCCCGCTGGCAGCTTTCTGACCTCGGAGGTCAGGGCCACATTGCATACATTTTTACGCATTCCAGCTAGTGCAGGAACAAAAATGTACGCGTTGCACCACTAACGCGTAAAAATGTATGTGGTAATGTTCCTGCACCAGCGGGAATGTGTAAAAATGTATGCAATGTGGCCCTGACCTCCGAGGTCAGAAAGCTGCCAGCGGGGGACTGGAGCAGCAGTGAGTGACTACGAGGGCACAGAATGGCTACATGGGGCTGGTAGAAGCCCCAGGTAAGTGAAACTCATTTTTTTTTTTTTGCTTGAACCTTCCCTTTAAAACCTTAGGGTGGGACCACAGCTTGCAAAAACCTTCCTTCTGAAGGATAAACCTGCAGAGACAGATACATTAAGGCGATAGTGCTTTACAAACGTATTGTGACTTGACCAGGTCGCAGCTCTGCAGATCTGATCTATAGAGGCCCCTGCCCTCTCTGCCCAAGAAGTCGAAATTCCTCTTGTGGAATGAGCCATGATAGAATTTAATTGCTTCCCCTGAGTCTGATATGCTGATGAAATAGCCCAAAAAATTTATTATCTGTGTAGGATTTAATTAAGGAAGATTTCTCCCAATTAATGATCCAACCTAGATCTTGTAGTAAGACTATTGTCGTAACAATCTGATCTCTTACCGAATTGGGAGATGTCCACCAAAACAGAAAATCATCAAGGTAACCCTTTGGGCCAGTTCACATCACAAATGCGAATGGCCATGCGTGCGGACCGCAACGCGTACGAACGCACGCCATCCGCGTTTGTATGCGTTGCGTGGCTGATCTCATCACTGAAAAGTGAATGGGACAGCCGCGCGTTTTTGATAAATCTGCGTGCAGCATGCGTTCCCGGACCGCACAGGTCCGGAACGTATGCAGTGTGAACAGCAGACAGTGCACTCTATGCACTGTCTCATGTCGTGGGTGTCGGCCTCCTGCATGCGTTTCCAAAATGCGGCTGGAAACGCGTGCAGTCTGAACTTTTCTCTGTCTAAGTGTAGCCAGAACCCCAGACATTACCTTCATAAACAACCCTGGAGCTGAGGATAATCCGAAGGGCAAAGCATTAAACTGATACATTCTTACCTCTTTCTCCATCTGGATGGCAAACCTTAAGTAATATTGAGAAGACAGATGTATCGGTAATTGAAGATACGCATCTTTTCAGTCTAGAAAGGCTAGGAAATCGTCCTTCTGTAAGAGATGAATAATAGATCAAATCCATCCTGAATTTTCTGTATTTTACCTTCTGGTTTAGACTCTTTAAATTTAGTATGAACCGATAATTTCCCTGTAGCTCCTTTACTAGAAAAACACAGGGCAATAGAATCCCTGTCCTCTGACATTTCGGTATTTCTCGAATTATTTTTTTTTAATTTTCTTTCCTAAACAGGGAAAGGACTTCCGATTGTAGGGCTGAAAACTTTATTTGGTCCTGCAAGCGGGGAGTAATGCAAAAGTTCTGAAAAGGAAACTGGCTGAACTTTATTCTGTATCCCTCCAAAAAAAACACCTTAAGGGCTCTTTCCCACTAAGACGTTGCGTTAGATGCGATGCGACGCTAAGGCCACATAACGTGCCCCCAACGCAACGCATGTGAGCTTTGAAGTTGGACGCTATTTAGAGCCACGTTATGCGTCTCTTGATGCGTACTTTGACGCATACTATCGGACGAAAACGGCGCATGCGGCAAAAGACTGTGGAGAGCACGTGATCGGATAAACTCCGCATCACGTGGTCCTGCCAGCCAATAAGCGGCCACTCCAGGAAGTTAACACTGCAGTGCATATTAATTTGTCATGTGGCTGGCCACAACAGCGGACTCTCCCCTCCTCTCCTGCAAGAAAAAACAAACACACACATTATTGAGCATATGCAAACAGTCTAATGCGGCTAAAACCGTGTATTACGCACAGCATGATGCACTTTCTTTAAACGTCCAGTGTTACACTAACACAACGTGGACCCTGTGAACAGCCCATTGATTTTTCATTACTGTGAGCTGGGCTGCGTTACAAGCTGCTCTAACGTGCGCATGTAACGTCCCACTGTGAAAGAAGCCTAAATAACCAATATTTTGTGCACTGTAGTTGCCATGTTTTGAAATTTGCAATTCTCCATCTCACTGGAATACTAGCGTCATTGCTTATCTGACTTCTTGGTAAAAGAGAAGTTGGACTTAGGCTTCTGAGACTTGTAGGGAGCCCATCTCCTGCCCTTAGAGGACTAGGGATCTGACTCATTCTTAGAAGAGGGACGAAAGGACCGTTTACTTTGAAAAGGTCCTTTCTTAAAGGAATACTATCAATACCCAAGTGTTTTAAAATGACAATGTACAAATAATGTCTAAGTAGCTGTGTAAACATTTTCCTACCTTTAATGTTAAATATCAGAGGCAAAAGCTGTAATTTATTGAGGGTAGGATTAGCTATATTGGGACAAATAAATTGCAGAAGGGGTGTCTGCTTCAATGCACAGCCAGAGTTGCATATCGGACTACAGAAAGTAAATATCAAACAAAATCTGAAAGCAAAAAACAGTATGAAAAGCTGTGACAATTAGTTAAATTTCCTCTGCTCTCTACAGACACTTCAGTCCGAAACACAGGACACAGAAGCTGCAGCTGTTCTCTCTGTCACACACCGAGTTACACAGAGTTAACTGATCAAGTGTGAGGGGAATTTCCCCTCTCCTCATGGCTCAGAGTCAGTAAAGTTTGAAAGTATTCTGATAACAGTAAACAAAGAGGTTGCTACTAAAATGTATGTGTATGTGAATTAATCTCCGCACAAGGCGGTAATTTCCCGCACCTGCTCAGGAATTATAGATTTTCATGCGGACACAGGTTTTATGAATGCACACTTTGCTAAATGGTGGGTAAAGTCAGCTGTTTTGAGCATTACCGCAAGCGGGAATGCTCTATGAATAGAGGCCTATGTCTCTTGGAAGCAGGAGACATAGTTGGAGGTGCAGACAACATAGGAGATGATGGATTTAGCTATAACAGGCAGATAAGCCATAGCAGTACTAGTCCCAGGCCTATCTGAAGCAGCTGAGGCGGTAGAAGCAATAGCAGTATCTTTAATTTCCTATTGCTGTGGACCTTCTCTGTACAATACTGGCACAATTTCCATTCAGAGTTGCCAATCCATGCTGACTGGACTGAGTAGAAGATTTTTCAGACTTTTCAACCTTCTCAGTCTTACGTCTTTTGGGGTATAAAACATAATAAACGATAGCCAGCCATTAGACAAATCCCTCTATACATAACATACATCCAGCCAAGCAGAAGAAACATAACCACATCTACTTGCCAGAGAGGGATTCTGGGCAGATTTAGCAGATTGTGCAGGAGCTGACCCAGAGGCGTCCTCCATGATCCTAGCCACAAACCAGAGTGCATCATGGACTCTACAAACTTATACCTGTGCTGCAGATTTGATGCAGCTGATCTAATTATGCATGCGGCCCCTGCCGGCTAAGCATATGCTTAATCAGCTTCTTACCTTGAGGAATCAGCTGTATGCTGATTCCTAATCACCGCCGCGGCCCCTGCCGCCCGGCTCAGACTTCAGATCACGCGGGACGCCAGCGCGTGACTACCTCTGGTTCAACCGGAAGTGAACTCTCTCCAATGCACGCACATGCGCGCATAAAGTTGCTGCCTCCAATGGAGAAGCCTTCTCCACGCTGCAGGGCTCCGACTGTTCACTGAACAGCGCTGCTTGGAGCCCTGGAAAACGCTGCCCCTGCCGCCTGACATGGATGGCACTCCTGGAGACCTCTCCCATGCATCCCGTCCGGGACAAGAAACTAAACTGAGGTACTGTGGCAGGTGTAGTATCTTATATGTGGCTGCCTATTGCTTATGCAAATTCTTCTTTTAACAGTTTCCTGTCCACAGTGGGGAGGGAGACAAGTCTCATCCAGGGGTGCTGTCCGAAATGACGTTCTGGGAAACTAGGAGTCTTTTGCCATAAGTGTTTAACCACGCCCACTTTTAAAGGGGAACTGAAGAGAGAGGCTGTCATGTTTATTTCCTTTTAATCAATACCAGTTGCCTGGCAGCCCTGCTGGTCTATTTCTCTGCAGTAGTATCTGATGAAAACCAGAAACAAGCATGCAGCTAGTCTTGTCAGATCAGACTTATAAGTCTGAACCACTGAAACACCTGATCTGCTGCATGCTTGTTCAGGGGCTATGGCTAATAGTATTAGAGGCAGAGGATCAGCAGGGCTGCCAGGCAACTGGTGTTGTCTAAAAGGAAATAAACATGACAGCCTCCATATACCTCTCTCTTCAGTTCCCCTTTAAGATAGGCTTCCTACAAAATAAATTCAAGCTCCCCCCACTCATGTATAACTTTTATGCAGAGGTTCTTGGCTATAGGAAAATAATTTGCAGGATTCCTCCTGGGTAAAAAGTTGTATAAAGGCTGCCCCCCAGTTGCTGCAACCAAAGTGTATACAAGTTGTGCCTTAAAACTTTCTAGCCGGCCAATGCGAGAAGTGGCTGACAAAACCAGCCAATATGTGACAACTTCTGCTTAACTGACATTTTTGGACTTTGACTGATAGAACGCAAGATTACATGCTATCCAAGTCCCCAAGAAGGCTTTCCTGTCGGGGCCGCTAGCCAAGTTCAGCAATGGTGTGTGGGTGCAGAAGACACGGTGTGGATGGCCAATGTTGGGACTCGATAACCTCTGTCCTCACCTCTGTTCCCTTCTGGAACTTTACTCTGCAACTCCGCTGATTGCGAGCTCTTAGCCGGCATGGACACCTCTGTGAGAGGCATTCATGCCTGCTAAGAGCTTGTAATCAGTGACTCCTGTTAACTGCACCAGCACTTATGTTAGCCTGCTAAGTAATTAAACCACAGGTGTTAACGGCTGGTGACCTGAACGAGTGAAGCTCACTCTCAAAGACTGCTTTAACACATACTGACACAAACTTTGACATTTTTCATCCCGAAGGGCTTCATCAGGAAGTGAACCAGTGTATAGTGCAACAGCAAATAATATTTACATCCTCCCGAGTCCCCACCAACATTTCCAACAGCATAACAGCCCTGATAAGAGCTGAGTGGATTCTGTGATGCTCCAGTTTAAATACCTGCTTCAATGTAGCAATATCCTGCCCCCAGCATGTGCCTTTCCTTGTTGTTTGCATATTGGCCATATCAGTTGGTCAATTTGCACATTGGCCATAAATGCATGGTCTTGTATGTGTACACTGGCATTTAAAGCTTCCACTAAGCCCAATAGAAAAATGCTCACATTTGCCTTGGGGAAGGCAAAGGCTATTCTGTAGGGAGCTGTAGATTATCACTGACAGCTTCAGGCATACCCCACAGGTATAAACAAACAACGTTGTAAATACTATATAAACAGATCATTATTTGCTCTTCTTGCTTTGCAGTCTGTAGTCTAAATCCTATAACACATTTGTTATACAGTGCTGTTTAGTATGTTGGCATGTTCATAATATTAAGTGCAGATTTATATATTTATATTGCACAACCATACAACAGCTGCTTTACAGTTTAGCAGAAGTGGCAAGATACATCTCAACCATCTTGCGCTAGACAGCCCATCAATAACAGCCAGCAGACATGACTTTAAGGTGGAAGAGGGGGAACAACTGGAGGGGGGAGAGCATGGAGTATTGAAGAGGTTGATAGAGGAGAAAAAGGAGTTCCTGTGCCTAGAGGTTCTGGTGGAGATGGTTGAAAGGGTATCCAGCGTTTCATCCCTAAGACACAACCATCTCCAATGACCTGAGCTGGAAGGCGAACATCTTCTCTACTCAGAGGGATGCCCAGCAGAACCTATATTATAGCTGCTTATCCATCCCGGTCTGGTTCACTGGCTCCCCCGCCAGCGGCAAATATAAACTACAAAAGGGGTGAACAGATCTGCAGAGAGGATCATTGGGAAACCCCTCCCCTAACATGACAGCTTCAACTTTAGATTAGTCTCCAGAATGATGAGGATTGCAAACAACCCCTCACACCCAGGCCACCACTCTGTCGACTCCCCTCAGGTCAAAAGGTATTGACCAGAATGGATGAGCACATAGAATATAGTTTCTCCTGAGTAGAGAGGACATTCACCTTCCAACTCAGGTCATTGGAGAGGTTTGTGCCTAGGAGCTGAACGCAGGATACCCTTTCGACCTCAGTGCCACCAAAGTAAATTGGAGGAGGGGTGGGAACTTACTTCTTGAAGTCAATGATCACCTCAACAGTTTTGGCAGTGTTGAGGACCAGCCTGTTCTCCTTACACCAGTGTAAAATTCTGTCAACTTGCTGATGGTAGACCTGCTCAGAATTCTAAGCTACAAGGCTAACGATGGTGGGGTTGTCAGCAAATTTAATTAACTTAACAGTGTTTTCTGTGGATCTGCAGTTATTTGTGTAGAGAAAGAACAGAATAGGTAACAGAACTCAGTCCTGGGGGCACCCGTGCTGTTTGGTTGTTGACAACTTGGGTTCTGTTGGTCAGGAAGTTCGTGATTCGTGTAAGGTGGAGTGGACCTCAAGTGCCTCCAGATTGTTCTATAGTATTTGGGGGAAGATTGGATTAAAGGCTGAGCTGAAGTCCAGAAGGAGGAGCCTGGTGTACCAGTCTGAAATGTCCAGATGGTCGCTGATAAGCTCCAGATGTTGATGGCGTCATCAGTGGACCTATTTGCTCTATACATCTACTAGACACATTCCAGTTTGTGTAGAGTAGATTGCTTAAGGAGGGACAGGACTACCCTTTCAAAAGGTCATCAAGATGATGGATGTTAGAGCCACGGGCCTGTAGTTGTTGAAGTCATAGATACCCTGCTTTTTATGGACAGGTATAATGGTAGACTTCTTAAAACACACGGGAACTTTGCTCTCCTGTAGGGACTTGGTGTAGATGGTGGAGAGGTTAGGAGCGAGCTGCTGTGACCAAGTTTTCAGGCAGAGACTTTCCTAGTGTTCAATGTTTCCAGGTGGCAAATGTCAGCCTCGCACACAACTGGGGGGGGGGGGGGCGGAGGGGTTTGCGGAGCGGTGCTGGTGAGCTCAGACCTTGGACATTATCAGTGGCTGAGGGGTGGGGGGGGGGGGGGTGATGTCAGAGACCCTACTGGTGCTGCCTGGTGTTTGAAGCTACTGTAGAACTTGCTGTGATATTTTACAAACTCAGTACTGGGTGTTGAATGCTGAGGGGGGGCATATAATTGGTGGTGTATAATTACTAAAATGTACAGTATTTTCTCAAAATGTCAGGCAACGATATGCTGCACGCCACAGTAATTTGGGGGTTCCAGCAAACACCAGTCCCTGAATTACAATTGTCGCAACTCGGAGGGGGAATAGTATTTAATGCCGTTGGTGAGTTTAGCAGCAGCAGGGAGAGCCATCATTCGGCTCGCCCTGCGCCGAACTGCCCGGCTCCAACGTAAATGTACCCAACAATCTGGGAGCAGGCCGTGGCAACACAGGTGGGAGTGGCCACGGAGCTCCAGAAATCTTCACAAAGGCTTGGGATTTTTATGTTAACATGTAATGAAGTAGTCGACCAGCAGTGAAGATTTTCAATTTTCTGTTTAATTCACAAAGACAGTGAATATACAGCCATCACCCGGTGTAGGTATCAGGTGTAAGTATAGCTCTCAGGTATAAGTAGCTCTCAGATGCTCACAGCGTTGTAGGGCACACTTGGAAGTGAGTGTGTCTACTTTGCAGCCGGGCAGTAAAGCACAACGGACAGTCGCCGTTTCGAGCGGTCTCCTGCTCCTTGTCGAGTGCAGTGGTCACCTGATACCTACATTGGGTGATGGCTGTATATTCACCGTCTTTGTGAATTAAACAGAAGATTTAAAATCTTCACTGCTGATCGACTACTTCATTGGATTTCAAGTCTGGAAGCCACACAGATTAGACCGTGCAGGAAGGATCTATGGCAAGTGAGGTGTGCTGTTCAGGAAGTATATCTACTATGATAACATGTTAAAAATAGGTTTTAAATATTGCCAATATATTGATCCTTGCACTGATACTTTAAAAACATCTCCATCTATTTTCTGGTGACCCCTGCATGGAGCATATACTGCATCTCTAAAGTGAGGGCTGGGAATATTATAGTGAATATTGCTAGTGTCAGCATGGGTTGCATGAGCAGCCATTTGTTGCCTGGAGAATGGACTTTTTAGACCACAGAGAACCACACCTAGATGCAGCTTTGGACAAACTGAGGAGTAAAGCCACTGTACAGACATGCTGCTCAACTCCTGATTCTGTAGAGAAGGGAGGACAGGGGAGTGGCGCCTGTTGACAGAAACTGGAAGTTCCTGCAGGCACAGCAGACATCAGGCAAAAGGGATTCATCCTACTGAATCAGTAGAGGAAAGGTCATGATTATCGAGGAACGCCTGATCATACTTTATTTTCACTTCAGATTCCCTTTAATGACTAGGCTGAAAATCTAAACTTATGAGATAATGATTTGTCTGTGTAATGCTGGAGATACACGGTATGTTTCTGTACCATGTATCGACCAGCTGATAATATTCAGCTGGCCCGATCATGCCGCTCGACCCGCGCCCGCTCGATTCCCGCCGGCGGACAATGGCAGGGAATCGAGCAGTGATAAGGAAGCGCCGGCGGGGACAAGCGGCAATCGATCCGCGCGGACGAGCGTGGATGCACCGGCATCGAACCGCTGGCTCGATCCGGCGCATAAAACGTGCCGTGTATGCCCGACATAACCCAGCTAAGAAATATAACATTAGTAGCAAATAGAAGAGTCTCATATCGTTTCTAGTAAAGGAAGGGTTAAGACACTTCGCTTGTTATCTATGCAAAAGAGCCCCTCTGAGCTCTGAGGCTAGGAACACACTTACCAGAAATGCTAGCGTTGCAGAAAACGCAGCGCTTTTGCCGCTAATGGAAGTCAATGGGCCACATCAAAAAAAATCGCATTAAAAAAAATATGCATATGTGGTTTCAAACATGGGTTTTTAACAACACTGGTTTTGTTGTATAATTTTCAAAAACTCCTCAAAAACGCACATAATGAAAGTCGTTTTGTGTTTTTATACGCTTTTTTTTTTTTTTTTATTGTTTTCTGATTTATTTCCGCTTCCTGTTGTCTTCCTAGTGATCTGCATAAAACTCAATTGAAAAACACATGGAAAACGCACATGCGTTTTGTATGTGCATACTGCAAATGCTTAAAAACACACGCAAAATGCTAGAAAACGCATATGCCAGAAAAAAACGCTAACCCACAGAAAAAAAAACCCCGCACATGACAGAAAATTCGACCTTTCACGCACAACCATGTGTGCACCCAGCCTCAGACTAATGTAGTAAGAGAGCTGTGATATTTTCTGAAGCACTTATACATCAAAGAAACAGTGAAAGACAACTTCAGATAAGATTTTACTGCAGTGAAGTTCAAAGGATCATTAGCTCCGCTCTGTTTCCAAGTTTAAAATACAGAGTGTGGTTTGTAAAACTGCAATTATTAGAGAATGATGCAAGGGTATAAAAAAAAGAAAGCTATATAACTGAAAATAAAAATATGATACTCTTTTCTTTGATGTTAATGTTCTATTCATTATCCATACTACACATACAATTCATTTTATCATAGGTATCAGGGCATAGATTTTATTCTCTGTGCCGCACTGCTCTCCCATCACTGCAGCTCACACACCCTGCAGTCGCTACGACAGCAGACCTCGGTAGGGCGACGGCAGAGCGAGTGGACTTGAGGCCTTGTTCCCATTGCGTTCCGCTCGCGTCTTCATCCGCGTTGGGCTTTTTTAAAGGCACTTTTTTTCCCCTTTCCTGGCGCTTGGGTGGGCGATGCGGTTTTGTTAAAAAGCGCTTTCCTAAGCACTTTACCCGAGTGGTTTTTTAATTCACTCCCTGACAGAAGTCAGGAAGTGAACTCGGTACTTATCCATTAGCCGGGCGCATCCTCTAGGTGGCGACAAAACTCCACCAGAGTTACATCTTTCCCTACTATCCATGTCGGCCTGGAGGGGGAATAGTGATTAGCGCCACCTGCCGGATGCGCCCGGCTAACGGATAAGTACCGTGAACTCTTTGACCCGGAAAAAAATAAATACAATGTATTTATTCTTAAAAACGCTCACACAATCGCTGCACAAAGCGATCTTGTGAGCAATTTGCGTTTTTCCTACACCTTTCATGAGGCGGAATCGCCTCAAAAATGGCCCATGCACCGCTTATCTGAGTGGGTCAGAAACGAACCACTAAGATGTGAACTTTGTCATAGAGAATTATTGCACAAGCGCTTTCAGGGCAATTTTTAAAATCGGCAGCGCTTAAAAAAAAAAAAGTGTAAAAAACACCCCTAGTGTGAACAAGACTTCAGTGCCGGGAGAACAGCATGAATGGCAAGAGTGACGGGTCAGTGCAGCATGAGGTCGGTGAGCCCTGGTTTTTGTATCAGCAGTCTCTGGTCCTCAAGTGGTTAAGGCATTCTTCACACTGGGAATCGCAAAACACAAGCAAAATCACTAGCATTTTGCATATCGATTTTCCAGCAATTTTTTAATGTACAGAAAAGCGATTTTAGAGCGATTGCCTCTTGCAAGTCTATAACACTGAAACGCAATCGCTCCACAAATTCTGCATGCATCACTTTTGTGATTTCTGCAAATTTCTGGCGATTGCTAGGGCCCCTTTCACACGAGCAGCTGACAAGCGTGGAGTCACCACCTGTCAGCTACTCTCCTGCACCAGTCAGGTGCCTATTAGCAGCTGGTATCGGCGCTGTACAGGTGCCCACCCCCAATGGAGTGAGATCTCAGCATTGCTGCGCTCAGACTCGACATGTCCTGTTCCTGCACCACCCAGTAACGCCAACGCACGTCAAATCCGCTGCATTCAACCTGCACCAGAATAGTAATGGTCAAATAGATGCAAATAACTTCGAGTTGATGCACATGTATGCAAATTTCTTGGCAAATTTATGACGCTTGAAAATGAACCAATCAAGTCCTGTTGAGGAAAAATTTGTTTGGTTCATTTACAAGTTGCATATATTTGCATAAAAATTTTATAAATTTGCATCAACAAAGTTATTTGCAATTCTGGTGTAGTGATGGCCAAGTAGATGCAAACGTGGCAGTTCAGTCGCCCGTGTGAAAGCGTTAGTGTAAACACTGCCATACACATTATATTGCAGTAGTGCTTTTCAAACGCTACCAATCACCAGCGATTGCAGAAGCTGCTGAAATCGCTAGTAAAACTCGTGTTAATGAGGCCTCAGTGAACCTAAAACCTGTAATGATTTCAGTCTACCTATATGGGACAGCAAAAATCAGCTCAGCCTCACAGCAATTAAAAGTTTACCTTTGATGATAAAAAGCTTTCTTGTAATAATGGAGCTCTGTCACATGACGAGTGGGAAATTATCTGCAGCTAAGCTTTGTTAGCTTCACTGAAACGTCAGTGCTTCTGCTCACTCACAAATCATCCTGTCACAATTCAAAGCATACAGGGAGGAGCAAACTGAGAACAGCAGGTTAGGCTGCACACAAGTGTGAGGGGAGCTAGCCAGGGGCGTAGCAATAGGGGTTGCAGAGGTTGCGACTGCATCGGGGCCCTTGGGCCAGAGGGGCCCCAAAGGGCCCTCCCACAACTGTAGCAATAGCTCTCTATTGGTCCTGTGCTCATAATAATCACTTCTATAGATACTTTGAATAGTGGTAATCATTAGCAAACTGTTCCCCATCCCCTTCTTGCACCTCTGACACTGTAGTTGCCATTGGCAGGTTTTGATGCGCCGTATCAATTGTTATGTATAGAGTGGTTTGGGGCCCCATTGTAAAACTTGCATCGGGGCCCACAGCTCCTTAGCTACGCCACTGGAGCTAGCATGTTTTTATAGTGAGCAAGTAAAGCTAGGCTGCAGATAATTTCCCCTCAGCCATTCAGCCGCATCATCACATGACAGAGCTCCAGCAGATTCAAGAAGCAAGCTTTTTATCATAGGTAATTTTAAGGGCCCAATCACACTAGAGCGTTTTGCCGCGATTTCGGCAAAACGTTCAAACGCTAGCGCTTTTTAAAAGCACTAGCATAACGAAACCCTATGGACCTGTTCTTATTTGGGTGATTTGCACTAATCGCCGCAAATCGCCCAAAAATGGGCAAAAGCGCAAACGCGTGGCCTGATTGCATTTCAGTGCTATAGAAGTGCTAAACGTGGCAAAATCGCCACAGTGTTCAGTGATTTTTCCGCTTGAAATCGCCGAAAAATCACTCCTGCAAAATGAATGAGTGGTGTATGCTGGTTTTATATAATTAGGCTGTTTTACTAGCGGACAGTGAGGCTGTGTTCCCACTTGGTGCCGGACCACGTGTGGCCAGCGGTAGCGGACAGTGTAGTGTCCGATTTGATGGTTCGGCTGGAGCCCAGGGTGGATGCGCTGCCCCATAGGCTATATGGGGCTACGCTTCCATCTGCCCGGGATTATCGTGGACTGCACAGAAACGCACCCCGCTTACTGCAACGGATCCTGCGGATCCATTGCAGGCTGACAAGTGTGAATGGCTCCTGTTTATTTTATTTTTAAATTCTTTATTTTGGTTTTATATTAATATCTTAATACAATTAACATTTCAAGTTTCAGGAATGCATGCATTTGAACAAAGGTGGTCTTTCAGAAATATGTGACATTGGGAGATGCAGCTACATTACAGTAAATATGAAATATATACACCAAAGATAGGAAAAAGTTTAATAATAACCTGATTTGGTCAGCTATTGTGGACTTTGTTATGCATATGAAGTATTAATAATTAAAGAACAATACTACTTAAACCTATAACTCAACATCAGTTGGGCACACATTTTTGTGTGTCCTGGTTAGGTATGGCATGTTGTCTCCCCCCCCTCTAGCTCATTCATGTATTTTGAAAAATGCCCTCCATAGTCAACTCCAAGGTAAACCCAGTGTCTTGTGATGCCACTTCAAATGGCTCCTGTTTATAAAATAGCTGTTCACTCGATGTGCGGAGTACAGACAGAAAATGTCCATTCTCCGTTCTAGTGGGAACTAGTGATGGGCGAACAGTGTTCGCCACTGTTCGGGTTCTGCAGAACATCACCCTGTTCGGGTGATGTTCGAGTTCGGCCGAACACCTGACGGTGCTCGGCCAAACCGTTCGGCCACATGGCCGAACTAAGAGCGCATGGCCGAACGTTCCCCGAACGTTCGGCTAGCGCTGTGATTGGCCGAACGGGTCACGTGGTTCGGGCCCGAACGCGCTCTGATTGGCCGAACGGTCACGTGGTTCGGGTAAATAAATACCCGAACCACGTCATATCTCCGCCATTTCTCTGTGGGTTTAGCTTTGGGTAGGCAGGCAGGGTAGTTCGCTCTCCAGCCACGCTAGCCAGGGTCCCCCCCAGTCATTGTGTGTCGCTGCTGGGAACAGTAGTACACCGCTCGCTCAGCCACACTATATAGCATTCTGTTTACTGCCACTCTGTGTACCTCGCTCAGCCACACTATATAGCATTCTGTTTACTGTTCTGTGTCTGCTGGGAATAGTAGTACACCGCTCGCTCAGCCACACTATATAGCATTCTGTTCACTGTTCTGTGTCTGCTGGGAATAGTGGTACACCGCTCGCTCAGCCACACTATATAGCATTCTGTTTACTGTTCTGTGTCTGCTGGGAATAGTGGTACACCGCTCGTTCAGCCACACTATATAGCATTCTGTTTACTGTTCTGTGTCTGCTGGGAATAGTGGTACACCGCTCGCTCACCCACACTATATAGCATTGTGTTTACTGTTCTGTGTCTGCTGGGAATAGTAGTACACCGCTCGCTCAGCCACACTATATAGCATTGTGTGTACTGCCACTCTGTGTACACGGCTCAGCCTGACTATATAGCATTGTGTGTACTGCCACTGTGCACCTCGCTCAGCCACGCTATATATAGCATTGTGTTTACTGCCACTCTGTGTACACCGCTCAGCCAGACTACATAGCATTGTGTGTACTGCCACTCTGTGTACACCGCTCAGCCAGACTCTATAGCATTGTGTGTACTGCCACTCTGTGTACACCGCTCAGCCAGACTATATAGCATTGTGTGTACTGCCACTCTGTGTACACCGCTCAGCCAGACTATATACCATTGTTTACTGACACTCTGTGTACACCGCTCAGCCAGACTATATACCATTGTTTACTGACACTCTGTGTACACCGCTCAGCCAGACTATATACCATTGTTTACTGACACTCTGTGTACACCGCTCAGCCAGACTATATACCATTGTTTACTGACACTCTGTGTACACCGCTCAGCCAGACTATATACCATTGTTTACTGACACTCTGTGTACACCGCTCAGCCAGACTATATACCATTGTTTACTGACACTCGGTGTACACCGCTCAGCCAGACTATATACCATTGTTTACTGACACTCTGTGTACACCGCTCAGCCAGACTATATACCATTGTTTACTGACACTCTGTGTACACCGCTCAGCCAGACTATATACCATTGTTTACTGACACTCTGTGTACACCGCTCAGCCAGACTATATACCATTGTTTACTGACACTCTGTGTACACCGCTCAGCCAGACTATATACCATTGTTTACTGACACTCTGTGTACACCGCTCAGCCAGACTATATACCATTGTTTACTGACACTCGGTGTACACCGCTCAGCCAGACTATATACCATTGTTTACTGACACTCTGTGTACACCGCTCAGCCAGACTATATACCATTGTTTACTGACACTCTGTGTACACCCCTCAGCCAGACTATATACCATTGTTTACTGACACTCTGTGTACACCGCTCAGCCAGACTATATACCATTGTTTACTGCCACTCTGTGTACATGGCTCAGCCAGACTATATAGCATTGTGTGTACTGCCACTCTGTGTACACCGCTCAGCCAGACTATATAGCATTGTTCACTGCCACTCTGTGTACACGGCTCAGCCAGACTATATAGCATTGCGTACTCTGCCAGTCAGTGTGTATATTGCTGGGATCAGTAATACTCCACTCACCGTCAACCACTATATGAGCTCACCATGAGTTCCTCAGAGACCTCCGCTGTGAGCAGCACTCCCAACAACAGCAACAGCCAACGCCCCACGCAAGCTATAACATCCACCCCAGCAGCCAGTGGTCAGCAGCAGCCCTCCCCGGAGGAGAACGTTGTGTCCATCGGTCCGGCGCCAGAGCGATTAATGAGGGCTGCCATTGAGGGGATGATGGGGCCTGATGTGGAGGAGGAGGTCGGGCTCAGGCCAGCATCCCAAGTTAATGTTGAGGACGATGAGGGGTCTGTGACTGTGTCTGGGGATGTTGGGGTGGCAGAGGTGGTGGGTGGGTCAGACTCAGGAGAAGAGTTGTATGATGAGGATGATGATCGGGACCATCTGTATGTGCCTCAGAGTCCGACCCCGGAAAACATGTTGTATCGTGTGTTTAGGTACTAAAATCTGCGTTCCCAGTAGTGTTGGGCGAACAGTGTTCGCCACTGTTCGGGTGCTGCAGAACATCACCCCGTTCGGGGTGACTATATAGCAGACTATATAGCATTGTGTTTACTGCCACTCTGTGTACACGGCTCAGCCACACTATATAGCATTGTGTTTACTGCCACTCTTTGTCTGCTGGGAACAGTAGTACACCGCTCACCCGCCACTGTATAGCATTGTGCTCTGTGTCGCTGCTGGCAATAGTGGTACACCGCTCACCCACCACTGTATAGCATTTCTGTACTGCCACTGTACTGCTGCCAGTCAGCGTGTACTGTAAGGATAAGTGAAATGAGGAAGAAATCCGGTGAAAGAGGGAGGGGCAAGGGAAGAGGTGTTTCCCCTGACGGTTGTGCTGGGGAGCTGTACTCCACGGCGGCGGCCCCCCACAATGACATATGACGAGTTTGAGGAGATGGAAGAGGAGGGTATGGACAATGTGGACATAGACCCAGATTTTGTTTGTGAACGAGAACATCGCCGTCGTAGCAGCAGCACAGATGAGTCTGTTGAAGAACCCACTGCTGCACGAGTTCGCCTTGTGCCACAAGGTAGGCGGCGCGCAATTTCAGGCACCACAAGCGTGGAAGTTCAAGTGAGAGGCAAAAGAGGCGCAAACAGAAATCGCCAGCAAGGCAGGTGCTCCAAATTCTGGGCTTTCTTTGAAGACTGCACTGAGGATGTTACCATGGCGATTTGCAAGGTGTGCAAGACCCGCCTGAGCAGGGGGAAAAGTATTAACAACCTCTCCACCACCAGCATGAGCCGCCACATGCTATCCAAACATCCCACTCTGTGGGCAAACGCGGCAGGACAGGGTACCACCAGCAACACTGCCTCCCTTGGGTTCACCAGACTCACCACCAGACCCGCCTCAGCAGCAGCAGTAGCCCAGCCATTGCGTGGTTCAAAACATTCCAAAAAATCAGATGACGCTGACACTGTCACTTTCCGGAGTAGTGCTCTTGAGGTCTCCCAGTGTTCATCAAACACAACAACCAACAGCCCTTCGTTGTGCAGCCCTACGGTTCAGTTGTCTGTCTCGGAGATGTTTGAGCGCAAGAGGAAATTGCCAGCAAATGACCCCCGGGCCGTGGCAGTAAGAGCCAGCATAGCCAAGCTTCTGGCCTGCGAAATGCTGCCATATCGAGTGGTGGAGACAAACAGCTTCAAGGGCATGATGTCAGTGGCCATCCCACGTTACGTGGTTCCCAGCCGCTACCACTTTGCGCGCTCTGCAGTGCCTGAGTTGCATGAGCACGTGGTCAGCAAAATAACCCGAAGCTTGAAGAATGCCGTTGCCTGCAAGGTTCACGTATCCGCCTCTCCACAGAAAATGCAGACCGTCTGACTCAAATTAAAATGAATCAATCCTGGATTGGAAATGACTACGCAACACTCCAGGACCCCAACCAAGTAACATGACCAATGAACATCTGGGATGGTTTAGCGTTTCCGGTCCCTGTTTATTGAACCTCTCATCTGTATTACATTTATGACTGCATGGCGGCAAAAAGCATTGCTGCTATATCCGCACGCTTTTTGTCCTCATGCAAGGCCTGGGTTGTTGTGTCTCAAAAAGCATGGCCTTCTCCTCCTGCGCCTGCTCCTGTTCCATCACGTGTGCTGCTGCTGCTGGGTTAGCGTTTCCGGTCCCTGTTTATGGAACCTCTCATCTGTATTACATTTATGACTGCATGGCGGCAAAAAGCATTGCTATATCCGCACGCTTTTTGTCCTCATGCAAGGCCTGGGTTGCGTCTCAAAAAGCGTGGCCTTCTCCTCCTGCGCCTCCTCCTGTTCCATCACGTGTGCTCTGTGCTGCTGCTGCTGCTGGGTTAGCGTTACCGGTCCCTGTTTATTGAACCTCTCATCTGTATTACATTTATGACTGCATGGCGGCAAAAAGCATTGCTATATCCGCACGCTTTTTGTCCTCATGCAAGGCCTGGGTTGCGTCTCAAAAAGCGTGGCCTTCTCCTCCTGCGCCTCCTCCTGTTCCATCACGTGTGCTCTGTGCTGCTGCTGCTGCTGGGTTAGCGTTACCGGTCCCTGTTTATTGAACCTCTCATCTGTATTACATTTATGACTGCATGGCGGCAAAAAGCATTGCTATATCCGCACGCTTCTTGTCCTCATGCAAGGCCTGGGTTGTTGTGTCTCAAAGCGTAGCCTTCTCCTCCTGCGCCTCCTCCTGTTCCATCATGTGTGCTCTGTGCTGCTGCTGCTGCTGCTGGGTTAGCGTTACCGGTCCCTGTTTATTGAACCTCTTATCTTTATTACATTTATGACTGCATGGCGGTAAAAAGCATGCTATCTGCACGCTTCTTGTCCTCATGCAAGGCCTGGGTTGTTGTGTCTCAAAGCGTGGCCTTCTCCTCCTGCGCCTCCTCCTGTTCCGTCACGTGTGCTCTGTGCTGCTGCTGCTGCTGGGTTAGCGTTACCGGTCCCTGTTTATTGAGCCTCTTCTCTTTATTACATTTATGACTGCATGGCGGCAAAAAGCATTGCTGCTATATCCGCACGCTTCTTGTCCTCATGCAAGGCCTGGGTTGTTGTGTCTCAAAAAGCGTGGCCTTCTCCTCCTGCGCCTCCTCCTGTTCCATCACGTGTGCTGCTGCTGCTGCTGGGTTAGCGTTACCGGTCCCTGTTTATTGAACCTCTTATCTTTATTACATTTATGACTGCATGGCGGTAAAAAGCATGCTATCCGCACGCTTCTTGTCCTCATGCAAGGCCTGGGTTGTTGTGTCTCAAAAAGCGTGGCCTTCTCCTCCTGCGCCTCCTCCTGTTCCATCACGTGTGCTGCTGCTGCTGCTGGGTTAGCGTTACCGGTCCCTGTTTATGGAACCTCTTCTCTTTATTACATTTATGACTGCCTGGCGGTAAAAACCATGTTACCTGTGCAAAGAAACATGACATTTTCAGCATTTAAAAGACAATTTTTCCTTTGAAACTTTACAATCAATTTTCTCAAAAACTATAAGCTCTTTTTGCTAAATTTTTTTCCCTCTTGTACCCACTCCCAAGGTGCACATACCCTGTAAATTTGGGGTATGTAGCATGTAAGGAGGCTTTACAAAGCACAAAAGTTCGGGTCCCCATTGACTTCCATTATGTTCGGAGTTCGGGTCGAACACCCGAACATCGCGGCCATGTTCGGCCTGTTCGGCCCGAACCCGAACATCTAGATGTTCGCCCAACACTAGTGGGAACAGAGCCTGAGTCATAAGGGCTCCTTCACACTATCTGCGTTGCAGTGAGTTATGATTAGAGATGTTGCGAACTGTTCGCTCGGCGAACATCTCTGGGGCTTTTACTACTTCCGAGTCGCTCTGACCCGGAGTAGTACGCCTGCGCTGCCCGGCGAAGCGCGTCCTAGATCGCGCTCCTGTTGCCGGGCACTCTTTACGCATGTGCGTGATGTCGTTCATGACGTCACGCACATGCGCAGAGAGTGCCCGGCAACAGGAGCGCGATCTAGGACGCGCTTCACCGGGCAGCGCAGGCGTACTACTCCGGGTCAGAGCGACCCGGAAGTAGTAAAAGCCCCATGCATTCAGAGATGTTCGCCGGCGAACGGTTCGGGAACCGTTCGCTACATCTCTAGTTATGATGCACTGCACTATGGCCTCTATTCATAAAGCATTCCCGCATGCGGTAATGCTCAAAACAGCTGACTTTACCGACCATTTAGCAAAGTGTCAATTCATGAAAGCGGTTTCCGCATGAAAAGCTACAATTCCTGAGCAGTGCGGAAAATTACCGCCTTGTGCGGTGATTATCTCAACACGTCACTGCATGTCAATTCATAAGGATTAGAGCAAGTGGAATTGGGACAGAAAGGGCTTTATTCATAAAACTTTACCGCAAGTTTTCCGCTCAAAACCGCTGACTTTTCCGACTATTTAGCAAAGTGGGCATTCATAAAGGCATGAAAATCTGACATTCCTTTGCAGTGCGGGAAATTACCGCCTTGGGCTCTATTCATAAAAAAGTTGTGGCGAAAAAACTCCTGGAGGGAAAATACCGCAGCGGTATTTTACACTTCTGGGTGGTCATTCAAAAAAATCTTGCCAGCTGCGATGCAAGAGCGGAGATCTCCCGCTGAAAGCTGGCGGTAAGCTGTCGGAAGGCATGCGGAAACACTTCAGCCGGCAGAGTCCCTCTGTGCACTGCTCTCTCTGGGAGGTCTGTCCCATTCACTTGTATGTAATCCGCAAAATCAGAGGAAGCGGTATTTCCCGTCCACATACCGCTTCCTCTAAACTTTATGAATGGCCATTTTGTTACTTTTTTCTAGATAAATCTAGAAAAACACTGGAGAAGGCAGAAATTTCTCGCTCTGCTGGGGGATTGTAGATTTTCATGCGGGAACAGCTTTTATGAATGCCCACTTTGCTAAATGGACAGGAAAATCCGCTGTTTTGAGCGGAAAACTTGCGGTAAGGTTTTATGAATAGAGCCCCTTGTGTGGAGATTATCACAACACATGTCACTGAAGGTTAATTCATAAAGATTAGAGCAGGCGGAATGTGTGCCGGAGAAACCCGACTGTTTAGATAATGGGATAAGCCAGGGGTAACAGTCAAGATAACAGCAAGTGAATGAGAAAGACCTCCCAGGCAGCAGCTGCAGTGAGAAGAGAGCAGACAAGGCATTCCGGAATACCAAGGCTGTGTTTTTTTAACCCCTTGGGTACCTGTTTTCAGATATATGTCACATCAGAAAGCCTGCATGTGTAACATTTCTGGAACTTCTTCTAAGCTGCAGCAATTAAATAGATTGTTTAAGAAGACTAATAGACAGATTCAGTGCAGATTCAGGAGAAGGAGAGGCAGAAAATGCACATGTAAAGGGATGCTGTCTCTGCAGGAGAAAATGTAACAACTCAGCCAGCAAATGTAACAACTCAGCAGCACCGCCAGTTTAGTGCGGGAATTCCCCGACCTATTATCGCAAGTGTAAACATTTATATGAAATAGCACACAAAAGTGTAAAATACCGATGCAGTGTTTTCCCTCCAAGATTTTTTTTACCGCAAATGTTTTATGAATAGAGCCCAAAATGTTTAGAAAAGGAGATAAGCCAGCAATAACAGCTAAGTTAATGGTGACAGACCTCCCAGGCAGCAGCAGTGAGGGCAGAACAAAAAACGCATCCCAGAATACCAAGGCTGTGTTTTTTAACCTCTTGGGTACCTGTTTTCAGATAAATTTCACATCAGAAAGCCTGCATGTGTAACATTTCTTGAAGTTCTTCTAAGCTGCGTCAGTTAAATAGATTGTTTAGAAAGACTATTAGGGCCCATTCACACTAGAGCGTTTTGCCGCGATTTCGGCAAAAGTTTAAACGCTAGCACTTTTTAAAAGCGCTAGTGTAATGAAACCCTATGGGCCCGTTCTTACTTGGGCAATTTGCGCTAATCGCCACAAATTGCCCCAAAACGGCCAAAAACGCAAAATGCAAACGCATCGCCTGCACCATTTTCAGGTAATTTCCTGGCAATCGCGTTTCAGTGCTATAGAAGCGCCAAACGCGATAGCGGCAAAATCGCCGTAGTGTTCAGTGATTTTTTTTCGGTGTGAAATCGCGGAAAAATCACTCCTGTAAAACGCCGGCAAAAATCGCCTTTTTGTAAGTGTGAATGGGGACAGATTCAGAGAAGATTCAGGGCAAGGAGAGGCAGTTTAAAAAAAAAAATGCACATCTTAAGGGAAGTTGGGGCTGCCTTGTTTATTGTAACTCTGTCTCTGCACAGAGAAAATGTATCAACTCAGGCAGCACCGCCAGTTTAGGTCGGGAATTCCCCGACCTTTTATCGCAAGTGTAAACATTTTTATGAATTCGCGCACAAAAGTCTAAAATACCGATGCGGTATTTTCTCTCTAAGATTTTTTTTTACCGCAAAAATTTTATGAATAGAGCCTATAGTGTGCGATAAACATGGCAACATGAAAGTCCATAGACTTTCATTGTAACATTCACAATACAAAAGTGTGTTGCTGAAAAGTGCATTTAAACGTGTTTGGAGTGATTAAAAAGCACTGCAGCGCATAGCAATGCATGCTACATGCGATTCAGCAGATTAGCCCATGAATCAGCTGGTGTCCTTTCCCTCTACGTCACTTCACAGTGGTTTGACAATGCAGTTAAACTCATAGCAACGTGCAAAAACGTGCATTAACAGCGAAGCATACGTTTCATTGACTGTATGCTTCACTGTGTGTGACAATGCATGGATAATATGCGACGCCGCTTTCCCATTGCGTTACGTTTCTGCTGTTACAGGGAATGCAACTCCTACTGTGAACCCAGCCCTAGGGAATGCACCAGAGTGGTGTCATTTCGTTATTACAAAATACAGACACAAATGACATGTAAGTATTAAATTGCATTACTAATATAATTGTGTCCAATTTCTCTGCGATACTATATTGAGGGTTAGTGGCAAAACCTAGTAACCGCCAACTGTGCTCCATACTTGGCTCATTAGCTTCCCATTCTCGAGTCTATAGAATATATTTTTCCTGTGACAGTTGATAAAACGTTAACAAATTTAAAGTGACAGTATATATTTACTACATGGCCCTTTTTCACAAACCTTCTTAACTTGATTTCCTCCTTTACACTGCATGAGTTTCAACACGACTATCATATGTTTCTGTTGTTTATACTGCAGGATGGTGTACGTGATTTCCACTGGGGAAAAAAAAAGAGATTTTACCAAATCTCAAGTGCAGAAAATATGCTGCATGCAGTGTGTTTGCATGTGGACAAAATTGGAATCGTACCAGTAGAAAAAAACGCAAATCACATGGGATCCAAAAATCAGATTGCAATGTGACCAGTGGAACAGACAGACAGACAGCCTGGGGGTCCCTCCTCCTAGTACATCAATCCATTGTTCAAGAATTCATGGCTGCCTCCTAAGCAGCAATACCAACTCATATTGTCCATAAGATTGGGGGGTAACCTGCACATAAGATGGGGGTACCCTGCAGAGGGGACAGAGAAGCTTCTCCCCACTGCACAGCACCCTCATCCAAGGATTTGGACAAGGTGTTCATTCCCAACCCAGTCCACGTTAGGAGGAAGGGTAAGGGCCCGTTTCCACCATCGTGAATCTGCATGCGTTTTCTGCATGCAGATTCGCATAACCAATACAAGTGGATGGGCCTGTTTCCACTTGTCAGAAATCCTGTGCGGTTTTCTGTGCAGGAATAATCTGCACGGCAGAGCTATCAGAATTCGATTTGCATACAATGTATTAAATAGGAAATTTGCATGCGTTTTTGTATGCAAATTTTAACGCGAATTCACGTACGTTTTTTGCATAAAATCAATGTAAAAGCATACAGGCACTGACATGGTTAAATTCGCATACTTACATAACATATGCGAAAACGTACGCGAATTTGCGATAAAATTCGCATCCGCATGCAAATTCGTTTTCGCATTTTCCGCGACAAATTCACACCGCACAAGTGGAAACGGGCCCTAACTACTGCCACTCATGATAGAAAGTCCCAGGACTGGGATACCTCTGGTGGAATTTGAAATACTGCTTTAATATCAAGAAGGTCCCTAGACTACCTCTCCTTTTTTTGGTAAAATGGGTATAGGGTTAGACTAATATACCAGCCTACATGAGGGACATGGGGTTAACAGTACTTAGGAGGCGGAACCCCACGCAGACCATTTAAAAACTATTTTCTCAAAAACGACAAGGTCTTTTTTAGGAAATTTTATGTTAGGTTCCTCCAAATGGAGCAATAGCACATTTGGTGACAATAGCATGTTTGATGGTTCAGCACCACACACAAAGCATAACTTTTTCTTTTTCTTTTAGCTTTTCCATTTTTCCTGGATCCTGGAGGGAACCTGCAAAATCCACCCCAGAATGCTGGAATTTCACTGCTCATATTTATGAGGTTTGAAAAAAAGCAATGAATGTGAGGAGGTGGGTTATTAATATTGATCATTATGACTGATAGGTATATCAATAACAATGTGGCTTTTGTCAGAGAGATGGAGTGCTGCTTTAAAACCCTAGTTTACCTTCCCATATTTTGTCATTGCTAGAAAAGATTAAAGGGGAACTGAAGTAAGAGGTATACGGAGGCTGCCATATTTATTTCCTTTTAATCAATACCAGTTGCCTGGCAGCCCTGCTGATCCTCTGCATCTAATACTATTAGCCATAGCCCCTGAACAAGCATGCAGCAGATCAGGTGTTTTAGACTTTAAAGTCAGATCTGACAAGACTAGCTGCATGCTTGTTTCTGGTGTTATTCAGATACTACTGCAGAGAAATAGACCAGCAGGGCTGCGAGGCAACTGGTATTGATTAAAAGGAAATAAATATGGCAGCCTCCGTATACCTCTTACTTCAGTTCCCCTTTAACAGGGAACTATTCCACTACTCATATGATTTCCATGTTTAATGCAGCCGTTTCAAAGAAATTCCCTTCAGGAAAGTCAGCCATGTGACCCAGGATTCATTCATAAAATCTTGCAGTTATAAGTACAGTGGGTGTTTTCCACTTAGAAGCAGCTCTTACTGGCAAGTACACATCAAACAAGAGAGATTAACACTTTGTATCCAGCACCGCAGTTGCAACAGATTATCATTATCAGACTTTGAAGTAGCTTAAGTGCTGGCTACAAAATGTTCGTATCTTACCAGCAGAAAGAGGAAGTGGACTGAGTCAAGTGATGTGAGCTGACAGGTAAAGAATGGCTTGGACCCCCTTCCCTGACTACCTCATGTATATGATGGTAAGACTGGAAAGGAAGGGGACCGCTGTCTACCCAGCAAAACTGCACTGTTGCTGAAGACAAGAAATAGAAACTACATGATGTAGCATCTCATGCATTGGGGGGGGGGGGGGGGGTAAACTAGCATTTTAAATGATCACTACGGCAACAACCCCCAAGAATATACTTAAAGAAAACCTGAACTGAAAATAAAAAGTCAAGATAAATGTACACACGTCATACTTACCTCCTGTTTAGTGATGGGCGAACAGTGTTCGCCACTGTTCGGGTTCTGCAGAACATCACCCTGTTCGGGTGATGTTCGAGTTCGGCCGAACACCTGACGGTGCTCGGCCAAACCGTTCGGCCACATGGCCGAACTAAGAGCGCATGGCCGAACGTTCCCCGAACGTTCGGCTAGCGCTGTGATTGGCCGAACGGGTCACGTGGTTCGGGCCCGAACGCGCTCTGATTGGCCGAACGGTCACGTGGTTCGGGTAAATAAATACCCGAACCACGTCATATCTCCGCCATTTCTCTGTGGGTTTAGCTTTGGGTAGGCAGGCAGGGTAGTTCGCTCTCCAGCCACGCTAGCCAGGGTCCCCCCCAGTCATTGTGTGTCGCTGCTGGGAACAGTAGTACACCGCTCGCTCAGCCACACTATATAGCATTCTGTTTACTGCCACTCTGTGTACCTCGCTCAGCCACACTATATAGCATTCTGTTTACTGTTCTGTGTCTGCTGGGAATAGTAGTACACCGCTCGCTCAGCCACACTATATAGCATTCTGTTCACTGTTCTGTGTCTGCTGGGAATAGTGGTACACCGCTCGCTCAGCCACACTATATAGCATTCTGTTTACTGTTCTGTGTCTGCTGGGAATAGTGGTACACCGCTCGTTCAGCCACACTATATAGCATTCTGTTTACTGTTCTGTGTCTGCTGGGAATAGTGGTACACCGCTCGCTCACCCACACTATATAGCATTGTGTTTACTGTTCTGTGTCTGCTGGGAATAGTAGTACACCGCTCGCTCAGCCACACTATATAGCATTGTGTGCACTGCCACTCTGTGTACACGGCTCAGCCTGACTATATAGCATTGTGTGTACTGCCACTGTGCACCTCGCTCAGCCACGCTATATATAGCATTGTGTTTACTGCCACTCTGTGTACACCGCTCAGCCAGACTACATAGCATTGTGTGTACTGCCACTCTGTGTACACCGCTCAGCCAGACTCTATAGCATTGTGTGTACTGCCACTCTGTGTACACCGCTCAGCCAGACTATATAGCATTGTGTGTACTGCCACTCTGTGTACACCGCTCAGCCAGACTATATACCATTGTTTACTGACACTCTGTGTACACCGCTCAGCCAGACTATATACCATTGTTTACTGACACTCTGTGTACACCGCTCAGCCAGACTATATACCATTGTTTACTGACACTCTGTGTACACCGCTCAGCCAGACTATATACCATTGTTTACTGACACTCTGTGTACACCGCTCAGCCAGACTATATACCATTGTTTACTGACACTCTGTGTACACCGCTCAGCCAGACTATATACCATTGTTTACTGACACTCGGTGTACACCGCTCAGCCAGACTATATACCATTGTTTACTGACACTCTGTGTACACCGCTCAGCCAGACTATATACCATTGTTTACTGACACTCTGTGTACACCGCTCAGCCAGACTATATACCATTGTTTACTGACACTCTGTGTACACCGCTCAGCCAGACTATATACCATTGTTTACTGACACTCTGTGTACACCGCTCAGCCAGACTATATACCATTGTTTACTGACACTCTGTGTACACCGCTCAGCCAGACTATATACCATTGTTTACTGACACTCGGTGTACACCGCTCAGCCAGACTATATACCATTGTTTACTGACACTCTGTGTACACCGCTCAGCCAGACTATATACCATTGTTTACTGACACTCTGTGTACACCGCTCAGCCAGACTATATACCATTGTTTACTGACACTCTGTGTACACCGCTCAGCCAGACTATATACCATTGTTTACTGCCACTCTGTGTACATGGCTCAGCCAGACTATATAGCATTGTGTGTACTGCCACTCTGTGTACACCGCTCAGCCAGACTATATAGCATTGTTCACTGCCACTCTGTGTACACGGCTCAGCCAGACTATATAGCATTGCGTACTCTGCCAGTCAGTGTGTATATTGCTGGGATCAGTAATACTCCACTCACCGTCAACCACTATATGAGCTCACCATGAGTTCCTCAGAGACCTCCGCTGTGAGCAGCACTCCCAACAACAGCAACAGCCAACGCCCCACGCAAGCTATAACATCCACCCCAGCAGCCAGTGGTCAGCAGCAGCCCTCCCCGGAGGAGAACGTTGTGTCCATCGGTCCGGCGCCAGAGCGATTAATGAGGGCTGCCATTGAGGGGATGATGGGGCCTGATGTGGAGGAGGAGGTCGGGCTCAGGCCAGCATCCCAAGTTAATGTTGAGGACGATGAGGGGTCTGTGACTGTGTCTGGGGATGTTGGGGTGGCAGAGGTGGTGGGTGGGTCAGACTCAGGAGAAGAGTTGTATGATGAGGATGATGATCGGGACCATCTGTATGTGCCTCAGAGTCCGACCCCGGAAAACATGTTGTATCGTGTGTTTAGGTACTAAAATCTGCGTTCCCAGTAGTGTTGGGCGAACAGTGTTCGCCACTGTTCGGGTGCTGCAGAACATCACCCCGTTCGGGGTGACTATATAGCAGACTATATAGCATTGTGTTTACTGCCACTCTGTGTACACGGCTCAGCCACACTATATAGCATTGTGTTTACTGCCACTCTTTGTCTGCTGGGAACAGTAGTACACCGCTCACCCGCCACTGTATAGCATTGTGCTCTGTGTCGCTGCTGGCAATAGTGGTACACCGCTCACCCACCACTGTATAGCATTTCTGTACTGCCACTGTACTGCTGCCAGTCAGCGTGTACTGTAAGGATAAGTGAAATGAGGAAGAAATCCGGTGAAAGAGGGAGGGGCAAGGGAAGAGGTGTTTCCCCTGACGGTTGTGCTGGGGAGCTGTACTCCACGGCGGCGGCCCCCCACAATGACATATGACGAGTTTGAGGAGATGGAAGAGGAGGGTATGGACAATGTGGACATAGACCCAGATTTTGTTTGTGAACGAGAACATCGCCGTCGTAGCAGCAGCACAGATGAGTCTGTTGAAGAACCCACTGCTGCACGAGTTCGCCTTGTGCCACAAGGTAGGCGGCGCGCAATTTCAGGCACCACAAGCGTGGAAGTTCAAGTGAGAGGCAAAAGAGGCGCAAACAGAAATCGCCAGCAAGGCAGGTGCTCCAAATTCTGGGCTTTCTTTGAAGACTGCACTGAGGATGTTACCATGGCGATTTGCAAGGTGTGCAAGACCCGCCTGAGCAGGGGGAAAAGTATTAACAACCTCTCCACCACCAGCATGAGCCGCCACATGCTATCCAAACATCCCACTCTGTGGGCAAACGCGGCAGGACAGGGTACCACCAGCAACACTGCCTCCCTTGGGTTCACCAGACTCACCACCAGACCCGCCTCAGCAGCAGCAGTAGCCCAGCCATTGCGTGGTTCAAAACATTCCAAAAAATCAGATGACGCTGACACTGTCACTTTCCGGAGTAGTGCTCTTGAGGTCTCCCAGTGTTCATCAAACACAACAACCAACAGCCCTTCGTTGTGCAGCCCTACGGTTCAGTTGTCTGTCTCGGAGATGTTTGAGCGCAAGAGGAAATTGCCAGCAAATGACCCCCGGGCCGTGGCAGTAAGAGCCAGCATAGCCAAGCTTCTGGCCTGCGAAATGCTGCCATATCGAGTGGTGGAGACAAACAGCTTCAAGGGCATGATGTCAGTGGCCATCCCACGTTACGTGGTTCCCAGCCGCTACCACTTTGCGCGCTCTGCAGTGCCTGAGTTGCATGAGCACGTGGTCAGCAAAATAACCCGAAGCTTGAAGAATGCCGTTGCCTGCAAGGTTCACGTATCCGCCTCTCCACAGAAAATGCAGACCGTCTGACTCAAATTAAAATGAATCAATCCTGGATTGGAAATGACTACGCAACACTCCAGGACCCCAACCAAGTAACATGACCAATGAACATCTGGGATGGTTTAGCGTTTCCGGTCCCTGTTTATTGAACCTCTCATCTGTATTACATTTATGACTGCATGGCGGCAAAAAGCATTGCTGCTATATCCGCACGCTTTTTGTCCTCATGCAAGGCCTGGGTTGTTGTGTCTCAAAAAGCATGGCCTTCTCCTCCTGCGCCTGCTCCTGTTCCATCACGTGTGCTGCTGCTGCTGGGTTAGCGTTTCCGGTCCCTGTTTATGGAACCTCTCATCTGTATTACATTTATGACTGCATGGCGGCAAAAAGCATTGCTATATCCGCACGCTTTTTGTCCTCATGCAAGGCCTGGGTTGCGTCTCAAAAAGCGTGGCCTTCTCCTCCTGCGCCTCCTCCTGTTCCATCACGTGTGCTCTGTGCTGCTGCTGCTGCTGGGTTAGCGTTACCGGTCCCTGTTTATTGAACCTCTCATCTGTATTACATTTATGACTGCATGGCGGCAAAAAGCATTGCTATATCCGCACGCTTTTTGTCCTCATGCAAGGCCTGGGTTGCGTCTCAAAAAGCGTGGCCTTCTCCTCCTGCGCCTCCTCCTGTTCCATCACGTGTGCTCTGTGCTGCTGCTGCTGCTGGGTTAGCGTTACCGGTCCCTGTTTATTGAACCTCTCATCTGTATTACATTTATGACTGCATGGCGGCAAAAAGCATTGCTATATCCGCACGCTTCTTGTCCTCATGCAAGGCCTGGGTTGTTGTGTCTCAAAGCGTAGCCTTCTCCTCCTGCGCCTCCTCCTGTTCCATCATGTGTGCTCTGTGCTGCTGCTGCTGCTGCTGGGTTAGCGTTACCGGTCCCTGTTTATTGAACCTCTTATCTTTATTACATTTATGACTGCATGGCGGTAAAAAGCATGCTATCTGCACGCTTCTTGTCCTCATGCAAGGCCTGGGTTGTTGTGTCTCAAAGCGTGGCCTTCTCCTCCTGCGCCTCCTCCTGTTCCGTCACGTGTGCTCTGTGCTGCTGCTGCTGCTGCTGGGTTAGCGTTACCGGTCCCTGTTTATTGAGCCTCTTCTCTTTATTACATTTATGACTGCATGGCGGCAAAAAGCATTGCTGCTATATCCGCACGCTTCTTGTCCTCATGCAAGGCCTGGGTTGTTGTGTCTCAAAAAGCGTGGCCTTCTCCTCCTGCGCCTCCTCCTGTTCCATCACGTGTGCTGCTGCTGCTGCTGGGTTAGCGTTACCGGTCCCTGTTTATTGAACCTCTTATCTTTATTACATTTATGACTGCATGGCGGTAAAAAGCATGCTATCCGCACGCTTCTTGTCCTCATGCAAGGCCTGGGTTGTTGTGTCTCAAAAAGCGTGGCCTTCTCCTCCTGCGCCTCCTCCTGTTCCATCACGTGTGCTGCTGCTGCTGCTGGGTTAGCGTTACCGGTCCCTGTTTATGGAACCTCTTCTCTTTATTACATTTATGACTGCCTGGCGGTAAAAACCATGTTACCTGTGCAAAGAAACATGACATTTTCAGCATTTAAAAGACAATTTTTCCTTTGAAACTTTACAATCAATTTTCTCAAAAACTATAAGCTCTTTTTGCTAAATTTTTTTCCCTCTTGTACCCACTCCCAAGGTGCACATACCCTGTAAATTTGGGGTATGTAGCATGTAAGGAGGCTTTACAAAGCACAAAAGTTCGGGTCCCCATTGACTTCCATTATGTTCGGAGTTCGGGTCGAACACCCGAACATCGCGGCCATGTTCGGCCTGTTCGGCCCGAACCCGAACATCTAGATGTTCGCCCAACACTACTCCTGTTATACTCTATCTTATACTCAATCTCTTGCTCCTCTCCCACACCCTGTTTGCCATCTTTAAAATGTAGGTTGGAGAATTCCATTGATCACAGTGGGCAAAGACCCTGTAAGGGCCCATTTCCACTATCGCAAATTCGCATGAGTTTTTTGCATGCGAATTCGCATAGCAATACAAGTGAATGGAACGGTTTCCACTTGTCAGGATTCCTTTGCGTTTTTCTGTGAAGAAAAAATTCGCATGGCAGAGCCATCAGAATTCGCATACCGCTATGCGAATCACATACAATGTATTTAATAAGAAATTCGCATGCAGTTTGGTTATGCGAATTTTCATGCAAATTTTCATGTGAATTCACATAGAAACAATGGAAAGTCACACTAGCACTGCCATGGTTAAATTCGCATACATCGTCATCCGTGCGAATTTGTATGCGAATTCGCATGAAAATTCGCATAGACCCGCATGCGAAATTCGCATCCGCATGCAGATTTTTCCCGTGACGATTCCCACCGCACAAGTGGAAATGCAGCCTAACAGCTTCCAGGTAAGCACATTGTTAAACTGTAACATTGCCCTCTTGAGCCTTAGGGAGACATAGACCTTACCTTGCACATGAGTTGTCCTTTCAGGAATAACTGACAGCAACTGAAATATAACTGATAACAACTGATATATTTCAGTACTGAAAAATCTTGTCCTAACTGGAAGGCATCAGTGTTAGAAGAAAATGGTGAGCTTCTGAGAGGAACTGTAGGCAAGGTAAGGAATATTAATTTGCAGGTACATCATGTGTTTATTTTAAACTAGCTGATGGCCCGGCGTTGCCCAGGTATGTATTTGGCTGGTGTTGGCTCCGCCCACTTTTTCTAGCCTTAACACACAATTACTCAATGATCTAGATGTGAGTTTTGCGGTCTTTGGCATCAATTTCCATTGAAATTAAACAAATCTGATTGGCTATTTGTGGCCCCATCCCCTTTTCTGAATTTAAACCCCAGTCACCCAATGACCAACTGTACCAGGTTTGAGGCTTGTGCCATTAACAGTGCAAGAATGGCAGCAATTAAATATTCCCCTTAAAAATCAATAGGTGAATTTTTGATTGGCTTTTGTAGACTCCACCCACTTTTCTAAATATTAATCCCAGTCACCCAGTGGCCAACTGTGCAAAGTTTGAGAACCCTACCAGTAACAGAGTAAGAATGGCTACAGTTTACTTTTTCCAAGTGAAATTTGTATTTGTCTCCACCCACTGATGACCCGGCGTTGCCCGGGTATGTATTTGGCTGGTGTTGGCTGCGCCCACTTTTTCTGACCCTAACGCACAATCACTCAATGACCAAGTTTATGAGCTTTGCGGTCTTTGGCATTAATAATTTGCACTGAAATTAAACAAATCTGATCGGCTGTTTGTGGCTCCACACCTTTTTCTGAATTTGAAACCCAGTCACCCAATGACCAACTGTACTAGGTTTGAGGCTTGTGCCATTAACAGTGCAAGAATGGCAGCAATTAAATATTCCCCTTGAAAATCAATAGGTAAATTTTGATTGGCTTTTGTAGGCTCCACCTACTTTTCTGAATATTAATCCCAATCACCCAGTGACCAACTGTGCAAAGATTGAGAACCCTACCATTATCAGTGTAAGAATGGCTGCAGTTTAAGTGTAAGTGTGCCAAATTTCATTCAAATCCGTTCAGCCATTGTTGCGTGATTGAGTAACAAACATCCAAACTTTTGCATTTATAATATTAGTGAGATTATTGTACTAGGTTCAGGTTCCCTTTAACCATTTGCCGACCGCTCCACGCCAATTCGCATGAAGGTGGCAGCAGCCCCAGGACAGCTCAACACCAACTGGTGCGCACATCTCCAATATCATCAGTCTCCCAATGTCAAACGCCATCTATTTACATTGTACAGCGCTGCGATCTACGGCAGCGATGTACTGGAGACAGCTGTGTCATGAGCGATCGGCTATCATAGGCTGATGCCTATGACAGCCGATCGCTGTGATTGGCTGGCGGGAGGAGGGAGGGAGGGTGTAAAAAAAATAAAATAAAGACATTTATTTAAAATAAAATAAATTAATAATAAAAAAAAACATGCCGGCAGGGATCAGAGCCCACCAATAGAAATCTCTGTTGGTGGGCAGAAAAGGGAGAGAGGGGGGATCACTTGTGTGCCGAGTTGTACGGCCCTGCAGCGAGCCCTTAAAGCTGCAGTGGCCTGAAATGTAAAAAACAGCCTAGTCACTAGGGGGGGGGGGTGTAAGCCTGTGGTCCTTAAGTGGTTAAAGAGGAGCTGCAGAGAAAATAACATAAGTAATGTAATTGCTTATCTTTTTCCAGTGTATAAATTATTTAGTCAGTGTTTGCTCATTGTTAAATCTTTCCTCTCCTGTATATAAGGATTCCAAAGGCAGTACAAAATAATACCTCATCTCTAGAGATGGCTCGAACCTCCGATTTTAGGTTCGTGAACCTCGAACGTTCGGGTTCGCACGAACTTTGCTAGCCGCAATAGACTTCAATGGGCAGGCGAACTTTCAAAACTTCTAACATTAATTCTGGCCAGAAAAGTGATGGAAAAGATGTTTCAAGGGGTCTAACACCTGGAGGAGGGCGCACAGCAGCGTTTTTAAGGGCAGAAATCACATTGCAATGCTAAATTGGAGGCTTTAAAACAAGTGCTTTAAAACATCTTGCATGTGTATACATCAATCAGGTAGTGTAATTAATGTAGTGCTTCACACTGACAGACCAAACTCACTGTGTAACGCACCGCACACAGCTGTTTGTGGAGTGACGGCCGTGCTGGACTGGAGCGCACCATGGCGAGAGTGCAGGCGATAGCGGTTTTCAAGCCCATATGGTCGCCGGGCTGAGGTAGCTCAATGACAGAACAACAGTGACTGTCCAGCTGATCGAATTTCGTCTGTCCACAATGAAGCAACGACCTTATTATCTTGGGTGTCCCCACAACACATTCATATAGCCGGCGGTCATTGCTTCATGTGATATGCAAGCCCCTTCACCGCGGCAAGGTAATGATCACGAAGGGGAATTGACACATGTATATGCCTTTTGTTTTGTTGTTGCATCCACAGTGCAGCCAGAAAGATTAGGCAGGCATGTACACGCACCATAAAAAAAAAATAGTATTGTTTTTGCTAGCAGCGGGTCTTAAAAATTCAGGAATCCACCTGGAGTCCTGGACCCTGTTGGTGGTGGTGGAGAAGGCAGCCAAGTGGCCTGCAGGCAGAGATGCTGTGTACGGGGACTGACTTAGACTTCGGGCGGAAGTAGCCCTCCGGGATCCACATCTCATTAATTTTGATAAAGGTGAGGTACTGAACACTTTTTTGACCTAGGTGACTTCTCTTCTCAGTAACAATGCCTCCAGCTGCGCTTAAGGTCCTTTCTGACGGACACTTGAGGTAGGGCAAGCCAGAATTGGATGGCAAATTGTGACAGCTCTGGCCACAGGTCAAGCCTGCGCACCCAGTAGTCCAGGGGTTCATCGCTATTGTCTACATCCACAGTTAAGGCCAGGTAGTCGGCTACCTGCTGGTCGAGACGTGGGTGGAGGGTGGATCTGGAAGGGCTAAGTCAGGGCGTTTGGACTAAAGAATGTCTGCATGTCTGACATCGCCATGAGATCGCTAGAGCGTCCTGTCCTTGCCTGCGTGGACATGGGAGAAGGATTACTGGCAGTGGCACCTTTATTCTGTTGTGCTGTGACATCACCCTTAAACGCACTGTAAAACATACTTGCCAGCTTGTGGTGCAAGTGCTGCATCCTTTCTGCCTTCTGGCGATCTGGTAACATCTCCGCCACTTTGTGCTTATACCGAGGATCTAGTATTGTTGCCACCCAGTACAGGTCATTCCCCTTAAGTTTTCTTATACGGGGGTCGCTCAACCGGCTGGAAAGCATGAAAGCCGCCATCTGCACAAATTTGGATGCCGACCTACTATCCATCTCCTCTTGCTCTTCCTCAGTGATGTCAGGTAAGTTCTCCTCCTCCCCCCGCCAGGAACAATACCATGGGAAATTTGAGCAGCACAAGCCCCCTGCGACGCCTGCTGTGATTGTTCTTCCGCCTCCTCCTAAAAAAAACCCACCTTCCTCATCTGACTCCTCTTCCACACACGGCTCTTCCTCCTCCTACCCCTCCTCTGTGCTGCCGCAGGTCTTGAGGAAACATCTGGTTCTGCTGATTGTTCCCATAACTCTTCCTCCTGGTCCTGTTCACGCTCCTCCACAGCTAGTTCCACCACTCTACACACGGCATGCTCCAGGAAGAAAGCATATGGAATCAAGTCGCTGATGGCACCTTCACTGCGACTCGCCATGTTTGTCACCTCCTCAAACAGCCGCATGAGCCTGCAGGGATTTCGCATGAGTGTCCAGTACTTCGGCCAGAACAACCCCAGCTCCCCAGAGCATGACCTTTCACTGTAGTTGTACAGATACTGGTTGACGGCTTTCTCCTGTTGTAGCAGGCGGACAAACATCAGAAGCGTTGAATTCCAGCGAGTCGGGCTATCGCAAATCAAGTGCCTCATCGGCAAGTTGTTTCTCTGCTGAATATCGGTCAAGCGTGCCATGGCCGTGTAGGACCACCTGAAATGCCCACACACCTTCCTGGACTGCTTCAGCACCTCCTGTAAGCCTGGGTACTTGGACACAAATCTTTGAATTATTAGATTCAGCACATGTGCCATGCAGGGTACATGTGTCAACTTTCCCAAACTTTCAGCTTTGAGACAAGACATGTCCAAGATGGCGTGACACCGTCGTACCTGGCATGCAGCATAGGCCCTGGGGAGCTGGGGCTGTGTAGCTGGAGAGGAGATTGCAGCACCAGTAGAGTAGCACTGCCACTCAGCCAAGGAGGAGGACGACAGCGAAGAGGATGTAGCAGGAGGAGTAGGAGGAGAAGGAGAGGAGGTGGCAGCAGGCCTGCCTGCAAGCCGTGGAGGTGTCAAAACTATGTCCGCTGCACAGCCACGTACTCCCTGCTTGTCAGTGGTCATCAGGTTGACCCAATGGGCTGTATAAGTAATGTACCTGCCCTGACCGTGCTTTGCAGACCAGGCATCCGTGGTCAGATGGACCCTTGACCTAACGCTGTGTGCCAGAGATGACACCACTTGCCTTTCAACTTCATGGTACAGTTTGGGTATCGCCTTTTCTGAGAAATAATTGTGGCCTGGTATCTTCCACTGCGGTGTCCCAATTGCCACAAATTTTCGGAAGGCCTTAGAGTCCACCAGCTGGTATGGCAACAGCTGGCGAGCTAACAGTTCCGCCAAGCCAGCTGTCAGAAGCGGACAAGGGGGTGACTGGCAGACATTGGATTTTTCCGCTCAAAGATTTCCTTCACGGACAGCTGGCTGCTGTGAGCAGAGGAGCAGGAACCACTCAAGGTGAGAGGCGGAGTGGAGGAGGGTGGCTGTGAAGGGGCGAGGGAGAAAGCGGCTGAAGATAAGGCACCTGAAGGAGGAAGAGGAGAAGGAGGGTGGCTTTGCTTTTGTGTGCTGCATTTGCAGGAGGTCTTCCAATTGCAGTTTGTGCTTTTTCGTCATGTGCCTTCGTAAGGTAGTTGTCCCTTTCCACGGCTCAATTTTTGGTCTTTCCACGGCTCAATTTTTGGTGGCAGAAAGTACAGATGGCATTGTTCTCATCTGAGGCAGACACCCAAACATTTTTTCACACTGCTGAGCCCTGGGATGATGGCACTATGGTGGCGTCAGCAGCTGACATTGAAGGGCATTGTTGGCTGGCTGTCCATAGGTGGCAATACATGCCGCCGGACACTGCCATGAGCTGTTTCTGACGACGAGCTCCCCCTGCTTCTTTCAGCAATTTGTCTCCTCCTACTCCTCTCTGACTCCCCCTCTGAGCTGTCCCCCTGGTCATCATGTCTATTAGGATCCCACGTGACATCCATGGAAGTATCATCATCATAGTTATTATCATAATCATCCTCCACAGCTTCACTTGTATCAGACACCTCATAAACTGCACCAACAGCAGGTACTTCATCCTCCTCCTCACTTCTTACGCATACATCCCAACTTTTTGAGATGAGAAAGCGGGACACTTGAGCCACACCCCTGACACCTCCCCAACCACACCCCTGACACACCCCTAGTCAATCATAATATATATATTTGCAATGGTCATTTGCAATTTTTGAAAAATGGTGGGGAGAAGGGTGAGGGTGCCCATGGGTGTGGAGGTGAAAAAAGGATCGAGGCGCCAGCCGGCGGCTGTGGTGTGTGGAATGCGGGTCTGGGATAAGAATGTTCCTCCCTCCGAATGTGCCCCCTAGTGTCCCCCTGTATGGAGAGATTAAGAGCGCAGCGGAGCAGGCAGTCTTACCATTCTTCCTCGCGTACCGGGCATCTTGCTTCAATCTTCTTCCTGTGACGTCACAGGAAGCGGAGAAGACCAGATGCCCGGTACGTGAGGAGGGATGATAAGACTGCCCGCTCTGCTGCGCTCTTAATCTCTCCATACAATGGGACACTGGGGGGCACATTCGGAGGGAGGGATTATCCCAGACCCGCATCCCACACACCACAGTCGCCAGCTGGCGCCTCGATCCTTTTTTCACCCCTGCTGCCTGCCGGGACACAAGGGGGGGTATCTAAGGACAGCGGGACCCCTCCCCTAACCCGTGACCGTCCCGACGAATCCGGGACAGTTGGGGCCCCTGCTTACGTCCATAGTGACGCCTATTGTAACAATAATGGCTATGAATCAGTTAATTCCCCACCAAATAACTCCTGCGAAGTGTCAAATGGAGTGGATGTGGTGCTTGTAGTAGCGCTGGTGGCTGCGGAAGATGAGGTGTTCTGTGTTAAATAGTCAACTACGTCCTGACAATCTTGGGACTTGATGGCACATGCCTTCTTCTGAGCACTGTACTTTGGTCCAGGGCCGTACAAAATCACGTCAGCACGGCCTCGAACAGACCTGCCGGGTGGCCTGCCTCTCGCTCAGGGGCGTAGCAATAGGGGGTGCAGAGGTAGTGACCGCATCAGGGCCCTTAGGCCAGAGGGGCCTGAAGGGCCCTCCCTCAACTTCAGTATTAGCTTTCTATTGGTGCTGTGCT